>NC_057393.1:76536774-76747302 GCF_019320065.1 Cervus canadensis | reverse complement strand
TATACATATTAAAGTTGATACTGTTAAAAAAAAAAAAAAAAAGAAAGAAAAACAGGTAAAGTATGTAGGTGGTGATATTTCTCCTTCTGGACTCTATTTGTGCCTCTCCTGTGGCATCTACTTTTCTGATTAGAAGATAATTGTTTGTATATTAAACTTTGAACTGCTCCATAGCAGGGATCCTCTTTTACTTGCCTCTTATCTACTGAAGTTCCTACCACATGTAGGCACTAAAACATTTCTTGAATACACATATATCTATATGAGTATATCAAATATCCACCTATCTATGTGTATAAGTGGCACTTTTCTAGGATGCAAGTATGCATCAGCTAGCAGCATCGCTCCTCTAGGGATTAGTACTAGGGATTAATACTATCACGCTTACAACTAACTAAAACACCTGATTATAATTAAATTTGTAACACTGATTAGTGTTTTGTGTTTACCTACATTATTTACCATTTCTTGTGCTCTTCCTTCTTTTTTCACAGATCTGAGTTGTCTGCAGGGTCATTTCCATTCTGCCTGAGTATAGGGTTAAATATTCTTGTTTCTTTGCCAATCTAATGAGATAATACATTGTAGCTACTCTGGATTCTGTTGTGTTCTTCTAAGGATTATGGCAGAAAATTTATAAAGAAAGGAACATTTTATTAATTCTCATCTTGGATTAAATTAGGGAGGCTTCACAGCAGAGGTGACATTTAAGCTAGGTCTTAAAGCAGAAGTAAGATTCTAGACAGAGGAAAAGAGAGCATTATAGAGGCCAAGAAAATGGTGTAAGCTGAACAATATAAGTGTTTAAGGATTATCTCAGAAATCAGGAGTTGGTATTGCCTCAAAATATTGAGGGAACAGTAGAAAACACTTAAAAAGAGTTTTATAAACAGCACACACATGTGCGCGCATGCACACAGGCATACCACTGAATGACATCCAACCAACAAAGTCAGAAAATACACCAAGGAGTTCAGGCTTAGGTTTATAGAAAATAGGGAAACACTAAAAAAGTTTCTATTTTAAGAAAGTAAAATAACCAGAAAGATGACTCTGGTGGCAATGTAAAAGACTGACGGGAGAAGTAATAATGATGGAAGTTGGGTAGAAAGAAGGAAGGTGATTTTTTTCTAAAAGACTATCTACAATGTCCAGGTTACAGTTTTATGTTCAATGGTCAAAACAACATAAATATATAAGTAAATATTACTGAAATAGTATGTCTAATCTTCTAAATCCTTAATCATAAGAAACAGCTGCTCAGAAAATGAAAAAACAAAAGCTAGAAATAAAACTACTATAATTTCTAGGTATTCCTTTCCTTCTACCAAGATAATATACTTTAGGGAATCTCAATCAGTCTGTAAAAAGCACCATGCCTAGAGATACTGATTATAAAGCCCTACTCATTTGCCCCTCTTGTTTCTTTAAGCCTATAAAAACTGTATTGTTTTCATTGTCTATTCTATACCTTTGCTGTGGATAACAGTCCATTCCAGAGAGATTTTACTAACTTTTATCCTTCTTATCTATTCCCATTGTCTCTTTAACTTTGGATTCTGAATTCCCAGCACACTAAGGACCTGATCACTGTTTGCAATGCTACAGACTTAAAAGACCCAAGTTGCCATTTCCCAGATGAATGACCAATAGTCTGTTTCCATTTGTAGCTTTAAGAAAAAGCATCCCCAAACCATGTCTATACAAATGATGTCCTGCCACCCACGAGATGCCCCTTGGCACCATCACCTTCCATCTGGCTCAGTCCAGCTACAAAAGCATTATTACTTCTTCTAATTCAATTTTTGAGCTGACTCTAACACCAGTGTGCACTTTCATCCCCCAATCAAAGCCAGACTGGGATTTGAACCAGATCCCAGTCTTAGCTCTAAACTGCTATACCACACAGGCTGTCAGGAGTGGGAATAAAGGCTTAAGATGTGATCTTAAAAATACCCAGCAACATTTTTAAGAAAAATCCATTAGTACATATCCTAAAATGATATGAATTATAAATAAATCAGGAAATGTGTGAACACATTCTTTACCTCCTTTTTACCGGTCTTTTTGATTTTGATAAAAATGAAGAAAAATAAAGGATTAAGAAAACAACTGACATACTAGCCAATTTTAATTCTGCAACTGCCCTGCTGAGAGGGAATGCAGAAATGTTTTCAACTGTCTCACTGATATATTGATATTTAAAGTCAATTTAGTGTGTGCTTAACTCATATCTGATGAATACATGTGTTATACACTAAAAGATTTTTAAACAATAAATGGATAACATGAAGCCCTTAGAACACAAGGAATCCTTTATAAACCTCGCTTCCATAAAATTCTAGAGAAAACTGAAAAACTGAAAGCTGTATGATCCATAGAACCAGATCCTAGCAATCTAATTTACTTGTAAATACACATACATATATTTGCATACACATTCATTATTGTCATCACTTTATAACATGTACCTAACATGTGAGTCATTAAGACAAATATATAAAATACACTAACAATTTTCTCAAGCAAGTTGTATTTAGAATGAACATCTTTATCAATTAACTTCTTCCCGATGTTTATATCTGTTTTCTAGAGTAAAACATAAATGCTAGTTCCAAGAGTATAGGGACCTATTTTGCTCACTGTATTATCTGAGTCTCTAAGACAATGTCTAATATATAACTGGTGTTCAAAAAACTTAGAATAAACTCTACTACTAAACCAGCCTTTTAAGAGGGTGTGGAGAAAAGGGGACCCTCCTACACTGCTCATGGAAATATAAATTGGTAGCCGCTATGGAGAACAATATGGAGGTTCCTTAAAAAACTAAAAATAGAAGTACCATATGATCCAGCAATCCCATTCCTAGGCATATATTCAGAGAAAATCATAATTCTAAAAGATACACATACCCAAATATTGCAGCAATATATACAATAGCCAGGGCATGGAAACAGCCTAAATGTCCGCCAAGATATGAACGAACAAAGCAGATGTGGTGCACATGTCCATGCAGTATTACTCAGTCATACAGAAGAACAAAATAACACATTTACAGCAACAGGAATGGACCTAAGACTGTCATACTGAATGAAGTCAGGAAGAAAAAGACAAGTCTCATCTGATATGCTTATGTATCAGTCAACTGAGTTCAGTTGCTCAGTCATCTAGAACTCTTTGCGACCACATACACTGCAGCATTTTGGGCTTCCCTGTCCTTCACCAACTCCCAGAGTTTGCTAATGTCCATCGCGTTGGTGATGCCAACCAACCATCTCATCCTCTGTCACCCCCTTCTCCTCTCGCCTTCAATCTTTCCCAGAATCAGGGTCTTTTCCAATGAGTCAGTTCTTCGCATCAGGTGGCCAAAGTATTGGAGCTTCAGCTTCAGCATCAGTCCTTCCAATGAATATTCAGGACTAATTTAATTAGGGTGGACTGGTTAGATCTCCTTGCAATCCAAGGGACTTGCAAAAGAGTCTTCTCCAACATCACAATTCAAAAGCATCAATTCTTCAGCGCTCAGCTTTCTTTATAGTCCAATTCTCACATCCATACATGACTACTGGAAAAACCATAGCTTTGACTAGATGGACTTTTATTAGTAAAGTAATGTCACTGGTTTTTAATATGCTGTCTAGGTTGGTCATAGCTATATTTCCAAGGAGCAAGTGTCTTTTAATTTCATGGTTGCAGTCACCATCTGCAGTGATTTTGAAGCCCCCAAAAATAAAGTCTGTTACTATTTCCATGGTTTCCCCATCAATTTGCCATGAAGTGATGGGACTGGATGCCATGATCTTAGTTTTTTGAATGCTGAATTTTAAGCCAACTTTTCCACTCTCCTCTTTCAGTTTCATCAAGAGGCTCTAGTTCCTCTTCGCTTTTTGCCATAAGGGTGGTGTCATCTGTATATCTGAGGTTATTGATATTTCTCCCAGCAATCTTGATTCCAGCTTGTGCTTCATCTAGCCCAGCATTTCGCATGATATATTTTGCATATAAGTTAAATAAGCAGTGTGAAAATATACAGCCTTGACGTACTCCTTTCCCAATTTGGAACCAGTCTGTTGCTCCATGTCCAGTTCTAACTGTTGCTTCTTGACCTGCAGATTTCTCAGGAGGCAGGTAAAGTGGTCTGGTATTCCCATTTCTTGAAGAATTTTCCAGTTTGTTATGGTCCACACAGTCAAAGGCTTTGGCACAGTCAATAAAGGAAGTAGATGTTTTTCTGAAACTCTCTTGCTTTCTCGATGATCCAACGGATGTTGGCAATTTGATCTCTGGTTCCTCTGCCATTTCTAAATCCAGCTTGAACATCTGGAAGTTCACAGTTCATGTACTGTTGAAGTCTGACTTGGAGAATTTGGAGCTAGCTTTGCTAGCATGTGAGATGAGTGCAACTGTGTGGTAGTTTGAGCATTCTTTGGCATTGGCTTTCTTTGGGATTGGAATGAAAACTGACCTTTTCCAGTCCTGTGGCCACTGCTTAGTTTTCCAAATTTGCTGGCATATTGAGTGAAGCACTTTCACAGCATCATCTTTTAGGATTTGAAATAGCTCAACTGGAATTCCATCACCTCCACTAGCTTTGTTCATAGTGATGCCTCCTAAGGCCCGCATGACTTTGTATTCCAGGATGTCTGGCTCTAGGTGGGTGATCACACCATCGCAGTTATCTGGGTCATGAAGATCTTGTTTGTACAGTTTTTGTGTGTATTCTTGCCACCTCCTCTTAATATCTTCTGCTTTTCTTAGGTTCATACCATTTCTGTCCTTTACTGAGCCCATCTTTGTATGAAATGTTCCCTTGGTATCTCTAATTTTCTTGAAGAGATCTCTAGTCTTTCCCATTCTTTTTTTTGTTTGTTTGTTTATTAGTTGGAGGCTAATTACTTCACAACATTTCAGTGGGTTTTGTCATACATTGATATGAATCAGCCATAGATTTACACGTATTCCCCATCCCGATCCCCCCCTCCCACCTCCCTCTCCACCCGATTCCTCTGGGTCTTACCAGTGCACCAGGCCCGAGCACTTGTCTCATGCATCCCACCTGGGCTGGTGATCTGTTTCACCATAGATAGTATACATGCTGTTCTTTTGAAATATCCCACCCTCACATTCTCCCACAAAGTTCAAAAGTCTGTTCTGTATTTCTGTGTCTCTTTTTCTGTTTTGCATATAGGGTTAACGTTATCACCTTTCTAAATTCCATATATATGTGTTAGTATGCTGTAATGTTCTTTATCTTTCTGGCTTACTTCACTCTGTATAATGGGCTCCAGTTTCATCCATCTCATTAGGACTGGTTCAAATGAATTCTTTTTAATGGCTGAGTAATATTCCATGGTGTATATGTACCACAGCTTCCTTATCCATTCATCTGCTGATGGGCATCTAGGTTGCTTCCATGTCCTGGCTATTATAAACAGTGCTGCGATGAACATTGGGGTGCACGTGTCTCTTTCAGATCTGGTTTCCTCAGTGTGTATGCCCAGAAGTGGGATTGCTGGGTCATATGGCAGTTCTATTTCCAGTTTTTTAAGAAATCTCCACACTGTTTCCATAGCGGCTGTACTAGTTTGCATTCCCACCAACAGTGTAAGAGGGTTCCCTTTTCTCCACACCCTCTCCAGCATTTATTGCTTGTAGACTTTTGGATAGCAGCCATCCTGACTGGCGTGTAATGGTACCTCATTGTGGTTTTGATTTGCATTTCTCTGATAATGAGTGATGTTGAGCATCTTTTCATGTGTTTGTTAGCCATCTGTATGTCTTCTTTGGAGAAATGTCTGTTTAGTTCTTTGGCCCATTTTTTGATTGGGTCATTTATTTTTCTGGAATTGAGCTGCAGGAGTTGCTTGTATATTTTTGAGATTAATCCTTTGTCTGTTGCTTCATTTGCTATTATTTTCTCCCAATCTGAGGGCTGTCTTTTCACCTTACTTATAGTTTCCTTTGTAGTGCAAAAGCTTTTAAGTTTCATTAGGTCCCATTTGTTTATTTTTGCTTTTATTTCCAATATTCTGGGAGGTGGGTCATAGAGGATCTTGCTGTGATTTATGTCGGAGAGTGTTTTGCCTATGTTCTCCTCTAGGAGTTTTATAGTTTCTGGTCTTACATTTAGATCTTTAATCCATTTTGAGTTTATTTTTGTGTATGGTGTTAGAAAGTGTTCTAGTTTCATTCTTTTACAAGTGGTTGACCAGTTTTCCCAGCACCACTTGTTAAAGAGGTTGTCTTTTTTCCATTGTATATCCTTGCCTCCTTTGTCAAAGATAAGGTGTCCATAGGTTCGTGGATTTATCTCTGGGCTTTCTATTCTGTTCCATTGATCTATATTTCTGTCTTTGTGCCAGTACCATACTGTCTTGATGACTGTGGCTTTGTAGTAGAGTCTGAAGTCAGGCAGGTTGATTCCTCCAGTTCCATTCTTCTTTCTCAAGATTACTTTGGCTATTCGAGGTTTTTTGTATTTCCATACAAATTGTGAAATTATTTGTTCTAGTTCTGTGAAAAATACCGTTGGTAGCTTGATAGGGATTGCATTGAATCTATAGATTGCTTTGGGTAGAATAGCCATTTTGACAATATTGATTCTTCCAATCCATGAACACGGTATGTTTCTCCATCTGTTTGTGTCCTCTTTGATTTCTTTCATCAGTGTTTTATAGTTTTCTATGTATAGGTCTTTTGTTTCTTTAGGTAGATATACTCCTAAGTATTTTATTCTTTGTCTTTCCCATTCTTATTGTTTTCCTCTATTTCTTTGCACTGATCACTGAGGAAGGCTTTCTTATCTCTCCTTGCTATTCTTTGGAACTCTGGATTCAAATGGGTATATCTTTCCTTTTCTCCTTTGCCTTTCGCTTCTCTTATTTTCTCAGCTATTTGCAAGGCCTCCTCAGACAACCACTTTGCCTTTTTACATTTCTTTTTCTTGAGGATGGTCTTGATCACTGCCTCCTGTACAATGTCACGAAGCTGCATCCCAACAACAGGAAATTGCATTAAAGGTTTACTGAGCATGGCCCCGCCCATCAGAACAAGACCCCGTTTCCCCTACAGTTAGTCTCTCCCATCAGGAAGCTTCCACAAGCCTTCAGAGGGCAGACAGAATGAAAACCACAATCACAGAAAACTAATTAAACTGATCACATGGACCACTGCCATGTCTAACTCAATCAATCAATGAGCCATGCCGTTTATGGCTACCCAAGAAGGACGGGTCATGGTGGAGAGTTCTGACAAAATGTGGTCCACTGGAGAAGGCAATGGCAAACCTCTTCAGTATTCTTGCCTTGAGAACCCCATGAACAATATAAAAAGGCAAAAAGATATGACACTGAAATATGTTTATATATGGAATCTAAAAAAAAAATGGTACAGATGTGCTTATTTACACAACAGAAATAGTCACAGACGTAGAAAACAAACTTACGGTTACCAAGGGAAGAGTGGAGAAGGATAAATTGGGAGGTTGGTAATGATACATACACACTACTGTACATAAAATTGATATTAATAATCAATAAGAACCCACTGTAGAGCACAGGGAACTCTACTCAATACTCTGAATTGACCTACATGGGAAAAGAATCTGAAAAAGAGTGGATATGTATATATGCATAACTGACTCACTTCACTGTACAGAAGAAACTAACACAACGTTGTAAACCAACTATCCTCCAGTTAACAATTAAATTTTTATTATTTTTTATTTTTTATTATTTATTAACAATTACGTTTTTAAAAAAGATAAACTATGAAACTATTCTAGTTCTTTACTCTATGTTTTATTCATTTGGTCACTCAAATATTTGCAGGACACCCTGTAGGACCTTGTGAGATATATAAATAAGCCTTACATAAGGTCCTTGAGAAGTCCTAAAGAACAATCTACTTGGGGAAACAAGTGAAGTCAAATAATATAAGAGTCCAAGGTAATTCCAAGCCTTCCTGTCCTTCTACTCCTTCCAGAAACTCCTCCCACCATGTTACTACTCCTTCCCCCCAATAAATGGCTAACCCATGTAAAGATGTTTGCTATGCAAATAACCACATTCCTCCCCTGTCCCCAAACAGATTCTTCTATTGAGCCCTTCCTGGTATGTATTCTTGGCCACCAGAAGTGTATATTTCTGATTCAAGAAGCTACTAGAAGCATCACATGAGGAAAAGTTGCTGGCTCCTGAAACTCATAGAAAGGTCATAGGGAGAAGCCAGAGACAAAGTCCAGTGCAATGGCTCCAGGTTTGAAGCTACAGGTCCCTAAGCCCCTTGTCTCTTGCTTCAACCCAAGCAGCTCTATCTTTACCTGTGTTACAGGGCTCAGCTGAAAGGAGATAAGAAAACCACCAAATGATGGTTTTCTTCCACCTATTCAGGAGCATGAATAGAGAGCAGAGGTGATGGCAGTGACCCAGGGCTGCAGAGAGCCCCTGGGATCCTAACCCTGAGACTCCTGATGTTGGAATGACTGTCAGCAGGGTACCAACATCCTCAGTTTCCTTATTCCCAGAATAGGTCTGGTCATATCACATCTCTTCCTACTTCACAATAGTGCTAAAATGTTCAAATGAGACCTATATGTAAAACACCTTGAAATTGTAAAAACATTACTTAATATAAATTAGTTTAATTCTCTCATCTTAAATAGGTGGTTTGTTTAGTTTCTCAGTCATGTTTGACTCTTTGCAACCCCATGGATTGTAGTCCACCAGGCTCCTCTGTCCATGAGATTTCAGGCAAGAATACTGGAGTGGGGAGTCACTTGCCTTTCTAGGGGATCTTCCTGATCCAGGGATCAAACCCTCTTAACCCATGTCTCTTGCACTGAGGAGGATTCTTTATGAATTCTCCAGAGCCACCAAGGAAGCCCTAAGTAGATGGTACATCAACCCACTTCTCTAAATTAATACATAAAAATTATCTGTGCATAGGGCTTTTGAATTTACAAAAAGTCTTTGCAAATAATATTTATCCTTACAACAGTAAGCAGTGAGGTAATTAGAACAGGGCAGATGGTACTATTTAAAATCAGGAGATAAAGAGAGATGAAGGGGCTAACTCAAAACCAAATGCACCTTGGGTCGTCTGCCTTTTCCTCCATTGTGCTGTGCTGGTTCCCAAGGTCAAATAGCCGTGGCTGAGAACAGAAAAGCAAACTAACGTTCAGCCACCCACACAGTTTTCCATAGGCGCTGTCAGGGAGGAAGGCCTAACAGGACACAGGAGGCTGCACAAATCCTGATGCTAACTCAGCCAAAAATCCAACAGCACTTCTAAGAATTTCAAACCTCAGTATTTGGGATTCATAAACAAGCAGAGTTTAGTGTCACATTTCTTGTACTAATACTGGCAAGTTGGGACAAAGTACAAAAGAGGTTTTATTGTGGCATGATTTTATAATTTGTCTGAAATGAATGTTGTCATCACATTCTGTGAAACAAGGAGCTGAAAACTGAGAAGCAATGACCTTGTCTTAAATCTAAGATACAATCCAAGATATCTAGGTGAAGGTAAATATGTGCGTATGCATATAGCAGAGAATATTTGAGAAAGAGACATTTAATCAAACAAGTTGAGAATCGGTCACCTTGATACACCAGATGATCTGGATGTAAGCTTGTTTCATGCAAAGTTAGCCATTCAAAATCTCAAAGCACAGAGAGAAACCAGAATAAATTAGTTTAAAAGAAACCACTGTAGGCCAAAATGGTTAACAGAACACTCAACAATTCAGAAAGACCTAAAATCTAAAAAATCACTGACTCTAGGAGCCATTTAAAAGTGTAAAAACTCAAAATTGTAATAATGACTCTTGTTGAATAAGGTACCTATAAAATATTTTCAGAAGATGTTGTAGAGGTATTTGCTACATGTCATATATATGATAATGCTCAATTTAATCATAAAGTAATAATTAATTTTGAAATCAAGTTGAAATACATTTTTCGGGCCATATCACACAGCATATGGAATATCCCTGACCAGTGATCGAACCCATGTCCCCCACAGTAGAAACACACAGTCTTAATCACTGAACCACCAGGGAAGTCCAAGTTGAAATATGTTTAAGCCCACAGATGCCAAAGGTTGATTAAGAGAAGGTAAGAAGAATAAAATAAGACAAGTGTGAATTATTTCTGTATCTAATATGCAATTCACGTAGAATAAGCCTTAAGACAGCCACAGAATCAATGATAAATGTTATGGGAACCTGTCATAAAATAGGGACACAGAAAGCGTTTCCTCTCCAGATGGGAAGAATGTGGATTGGAATGATTCAGTAGCTCCTTGCTCAGCCCAATCAGGTGCTCAGATTTTCCCTATGCAAAGGTACCGAACAGCACCAAGCTTCTGGCTCCTCATCAACAAAATGGGAAGAAAGCTCCTTCTCTGAGGACTGCAAGAATTTATGTTTTAAGTTTACTACTATTTAAGGCTTCCCAGGTGGCACTAGGGATAAAGAATCCGCCTGCCAATGCAGGAGACACAGGAGGCATGGATTCAATGCCTGAATTGGGAAGATCCCCTGGAGGAGGGTATGGCAACCCACTCCAGGATGCTTGCTGAGATAATCCCATGGAGAGAGGAGCCTGGTGGACTACAGTCCATGGGGTGGCAAAGAGACTACTTAAAGACTACTTAAAGAGACTACTTAAACAGGTAGTACTGCTCTCTCTTTTTTAACTATGGGAGACAGCACGACACAACAAAAACATCAAAATGCACTTCTATTCAAAAAGCATATCTCAGGAACCTAAAATATGCTCATCATCCTGTCTGAACAAAATAAGAGGTGTCTCCCTCACAACTGTCCTGATTGTTAGGACAGCTACAGTCAAAACAACCCAGAAAAGGAAAGTGTCACTGAGGATGTGGAGGAGCTAGACCCTCGCGCACTGCTGATGAGAACTTCGTAAAATGGCACAGCTGCCTTAGAAAACACTACGGCAGTGCCCTCAGAACAAAAGGAAATCTGGGATTATCATAGGATCCAGCAATTTCCATTCTGGGTATAACCCAAAGAACTTCTACACCCATGTTCATGGCATTATTCACAACAGCCGAAAGATGGGAGCACCTAGAGCAGTCAAATTCATACAATCAGAAAATAAAATGGTGTTTGCCAGGGTCTGGATAGAGCGGAGGAATGAGGAGTTAATGTTTAATAGGTATGGAGTGTCAGTTTTGCAATATGGAAAGGTTCTGAAGGAGGATGGTGCTGGTAGTTGCCTAATAATGTCAAAGTACTTGATGCCACTAAACTGTACACTTCAAGGAGTTAAGATGGCAAATTTTAAGTTATGCATATTTCATCACAATAAAAAAAAATACACCAATGGGTCACTTATTATAAGCTTAGAAAACCTAAAACAGAGGGAAAAAACAGGTGTGAATGTACTACCTATTCAAAAATTATTGCATAAAAAATATAGAATGTCTTCAGGATGATCCCTATAATCTATCACTCTCATTCCTTGCTTTCTAACCTGATTTCTTGAGGAGTGAAAACAGTGGGTGCTTAAAACTATAGATCGCCCACAGTCAATCTAATCTAAGTGTTAGTTGCTAAGTCATGTCTGACTTTTTGCAACCCCACGGACTGCAGCCCGCCAAGTGCCTCTGTCCATCGGATTCTCCAGGCAAGAATACTGGAGTGGGTAGCCATTTCCTTTTCCAGGGGATCTTCCCGACCCAGGGACTAAACCTGGGTCTCCTGCATTTCAGGCAAATTCTTTCCCATCTGAGCCACTGTGGCAGAAGCTATAAGTAATTCAGGAAACTTTTAATTAATAGCTCAAGGACTCCCCCAGTGGTCCAGTAGTTAAGACTCTGGCTACCAACACAGGGCGTGTGGGTTCGATCCCTGGTCAGGGAAACAAGGATCTCACATGCTGCAGGATGAGGCCACAAATTAAAAATAAATAAACACATAATTTGGGGGGGCAGGGGTTACCAGCTCTAGCAATTTGCAATGACTGTAACGGTTAGACATAATTCTAGAGTTACTAGGAATTTAGGGTTGACATTAAAATACAGGACATCTTGTTAAGCTTAAATCTCAGATAAGAAAAACTGTTTAATATGTCTCAAATATTGCATGGGACATACTTAAACAAAAAGACAAAACC
Source organism: Cervus canadensis (assembly GCF_019320065.1). Lineage (NCBI taxonomy): Eukaryota > Metazoa > Chordata > Mammalia > Artiodactyla > Cervidae > Cervus > Cervus canadensis. The sequence continues at coordinate 76,735,159 of NC_057393.1, read as the reverse complement.
CTATTTATCATTTATCTGATTTCAAATTTAGGCACCCTCTATTTTTATTTGCTAAAGCTGGCAAACCTAGAAGCATCAGCTAAAGAAGAAACCCCAATTTCTTCTCAATTTTATTTCTGGATAAAAATTTTAATAAGGAAAAGATCAAAAAGAAATTGAATCATCTGTGTTGTATAGGAAGGTGATGCATATGCTCTTAACACAAGTTACACTCAGCAAATCAAAGGCAGCTAAATGATGATGCAACAACACTTCGCATACTAAGACATGAAAATGTACAAGTGCCCTGTTACCTTAACCAGAAAACAAGATTATTATGCATATTTTAAATTTTCTTCAGTTATGCTATTAGCTATGGATTAGATTTCTGGGTGTAAAAGCAAAGTTCACTCTCTAAAATTTTTTAATTTATATTTTCTTTGGCAAGTTACTGAGATCCTTATAGATCTAATTCCCTTGTCTCTACGCTTTGAAAATCTGTGTCTGTGTGCTGAATCATTCAGTCCTGTCTAACTCTTTGTAACTCCATGGACTATAGCCTGCCAGGCTCCTCTGTCCATGAGATTATTCTGTCAATACTGGAGTGGGTTGCCATTTCCTACTCCAGGGGATCTTCCCAACCCAGGGAGCAAATCCGTGTCTCTTCCATCTCCTGTACTGACAGGCAGAGTCCCAGGTGGCTCAGTGGTAATGAACCTGCCTGCCAATGCAGGAGCTACAGGAGACTCAGGTTCGATCCCTGGGTTGGGAAGACCCTCTGGAGAAGGAAACAGCGACCCACTCCAGTATTCTTGCTGGGAAAATTCCACGGACAGAGGAGCCTGGCGGGCTACAGTCCAGGGAGTCACAAGAGTCAGACATGATTAAGCTACTGAGCACACAACACCCACAGTGAAAATGCTGTGAGGTAGTCTATCCCCTTCCCTCGTTCTGGCCAAAGAAGCAGCAGCTGCAGCTTCCTTTGTTATATGTCCTTACACAGTTGGAATGGGGTTCAGATCCAGTCACAGCCATGGAAATAGGACAGACATGTGGTTATCATCCATCAGAGATGAGAGTCGGGAGGAGAACCCACTGCAGGGATGAGCCAGATGTTAGAGAGAGAAAACAATTCTTCCTAAGAGGATGTAGAAAGGCCTCCTCCTCATAGTCAAATAAGAATGCTCTCAACTACAAATAAAAGCAAAAATGTGTTACAGATGTTGTTGAATTAAATAAAACATTTTCATGTTCAAAGCAAATTTTGCTGAACAGAACAATTCTTACTGTTTTGTGAGTATTAAAAAGGGAAACCAAAGCAGTGAAATGATTTTTAAAATTTTTCATAAAAATTAAATATCTCATCTTTAAAGATACGTCAAGTCGTAGATATAGGATTGTGTGCCCTCTTCTGGAAGGTCTTTAATGTATTATACATATATATATGTATATATATTTTTAAAATTTGGCTTCACTGGATCTTCATTGCAGCACATGGGATCTTTACTTGTAGCATGCTAACTCTTAGTCGCAGCCTTCTCAGGTGGCTCTAGTGGTGAAGAACCCGAGTGCCAATGCAGGAGACGTAAGAGATGCCAGGTTTGATCCCTGGGTCGGGAAGATACCCTGGAGAAGGGACTGGCTCCCCACGCCAGTACTGTTACCTGGTCCACAGGGCTGCAAAAAGTTGGACACAACCGAAGCAACTCAGCACACACACACACACAGAACTCTTGGTTGTGGCATGTGGGATCTAGTTCTCTGACCTGGGATTGAACTCCAGTCCCCTGCGTTGGGAGCATGGACCACTGGACCACCGGGGAAGTCTCAATGTACACTTTTACAACCCTGTCATTTTTCCCTTCCTCCTTATAACCCAATATGTCTTACTCAAGCTGTCTCCATTTCTACCACTCCAATTCATGTTCTCACCACAACTCCTTCTCCTTCCTCCTTTTCTTTCCACTGAGCACAGAGGCATACTGGGGACATCTCCAGGGCCTCAAGAGTAGGTTCAGAGCCTGTACTGCCATGTAATATAGTCAACCCTGTCTCCAGTAATTGATATGAATTTCCCCTATTCTGGAATGCCCCTGAGTCTCTTTCTGATTAAGACAGTGCTTCTCAACCTTCAGCTTGCAACAGAATCACCTGGGGAGTTTGTTAAACCACAGGCTGCTAAGAACCAACTCCCCACTCCCCCACCTCCACATCCTCTTTGAATACAGTAGATTTGGGTTGTAACGAAAAAAATTACGTACCTAGGAAATTCCCAGGTGGCATTTTTTAATATGTTTTTGATGTGGACCACTTATTTTTAAGCCTTTATTGAATTTTTGTTACAGTGTTGCTTCCGTTTTACATTTTGGTTTTTTTTGTTTTTGTTTATTTTTTTAATTTTTTTTTTATTATTATTTTTTTTTTCCAGTGGGTTTTGTCATACATTGATATGAATCAGCCATGGATTTACATGTATTCCCAATCCCGATCCCCAAGAGGCATGTGAGCTCTTAGCTTCCCCGCCAGGAATTGAACTGGCATCCCCTGCAGTGGAAGGCAAAGTCTTAACCACTAGACCACCATGGAAGTCTCTCCCGGTGGCTTTGAGGCTTTTGGTCTGGGGAATCACACTTTGAAGACCACTGCATATGACAATTCTGTCCCTTGGCCTTTTCCAAATGACCTATTTCACTTCCTGAGAAGAGGGAGAAGGAGGAAGCTAAGGGAACATAAGTGCTCACTTTCCTCACAGCAGAGAAGCCAGAGAAGCCAGAAATAACTCATCAGATTAGGGGGGATTTAAAGCCTGGCCTGCCTTCTCTCCCAATTACTCATGAGAAAATTTAGATTCTGAGTGGAGAAGGTGCCCCTGAAATGTAAGAATGACTTAGGAAGTAACTATTCATAGGTCTGAGGACCACTGCAGTGTGGCAATGATTATAGTACTTAAGGGACACAGCCATCCACAGAGGGCAGCCGACTCACAGATATAAATAATACCGGCTTTACAACATAAAGATCTGGTGGACTGTTTTTACATCATTGACATCAGGGGGTGGGCTCTTGCTACCAGGTGCCAGGAACTTCTTAATCATAGCATATTATTCATTTGTGCTAGATAGGAGAAATGTGGCAAGGACATTGCGAACTTCACTTTCACAGAAAAATAGTTTCAAGCAAGTATATATCAGCCAGGCTTAGCTTGTTACTGTCAAGAAAGTTTTGTCCAGGGACATCCCTGGTATGGCTCAGACTTCACGCTCCCAATGCGGGGGGCCTGGGTTCAATCTATGGGCGGGGAAATAGATCCCACAAGCTGCAACTAAAGAGTTCTCATGCCGCAACTAATCCACATTCCACAACTAAAGATCCCGTGTACTGCAACTAAGACCCAGTACAGCTAAATGAATAAAATAAAGAAAAATGAATATTTTTAAAACGTAGCCATAAAAAAAAAAGAAGAAGAAGAAGAAGAAACCATTGTCCAAGATTTAAAACAAAAACAAAAAAAAGACTCTTCAGACACAAGAAGTGAAGTAGTTGCAGCTCTGAGGGCCTGCACTTTTTTGCCTATCATCTCCTGGCTTTTAGAAAGGGTCTCAATGGTCAGACCTGTGGTGTTGTCACAAACATATCCAGCTGAACTGATGGTACTTGGGTGCTACAAGCAGAGAAGGGCACTTTTCCAGAGCAGCTTTCTCACTACTATATCCACCTGAGAACCCTGAGTAAAGAAGGTGGAAACCATCCTTTTGTTCCAAAAGCTATTCTTTGACTGCTTTTTGGCAGGCAGCAGCTTAAACTCATTTCATGGGCTCCATCCGGTCTCTCTCAATGATCTACTGAGGGTTTTCATTTTCCTGTGGCGAAGAACTCTCTGTTTTTCAAAGATGATGATTCCCTGGTAGTTTAGCTGGTAAAGAATTCACCTGCAATGCAGGAGACCCTGGTTCGATTCCTGGGTTGGGAAGATCCATTGGAGAAGGGAAAGGCTACCCACTCCAGTATTCTGGCTTGCAGAATTCCATGGATGGTATAGTCCATGAGGTCACAAAGGACATGACTGAGCAACTTTCACTTTCACTTTTCATGGTCCATACATGATGATCTTTTACTTTTATCTACTTTATTTCACTTTTTAAATTTCATACTCAGTGTTCCTATTTCATTTAGTTCATAATTTCCAATTTCTCCATCTCTTTTGATATTCTGTGTCAAGCCTTCATCAAGCATAGTAGAAACACTTTTGTATGAAAGTGAAAGTGAAGTCACTCAGTCATGTCCGACTCTTTGCGACCCCATGGACTGTAGTCTACCAGGTTCCTCCATCCATGGGATTTTCCAGACAAGAATACTGGAGTGGGTTGCCATGTCCTTCTCCAGGAGATCTTCCCAACCCAGGGATTGAACCCAGGTCTCCTGCATTGTAGGCAAACACTTTACCATCTGAGCTATCAGGGAAGTCATGCTTTTGTATACATATATATAAATAATATGTATAACACATATTTAAGAAAACATGAATTTTTGCCGAATTAAAAAATTTATGACATTTTGATTCCACTTGTTTGACTTAGTATGAATAAAATGCTAGATTTCTAATTTAAAAAATCAATATGCAACATGCAACAAAGGTTTACTGTATAGTACAGGAAACTATGGGCTTCCCTGGTGGCTCAGATGGTAAAGACACTGCCTGCAATACAGGAGACATGGGTTTGAACCCTGGGTTCAAAGCTACTAGCACTTTTACACAGGGAACTATATTCAATATCTTGTAATAACCTATAATGGAAAATAATTTCAAAAATAATATATGTGTATAACTGCACTTACTGTGCAGCTCAAACATTGTAAATCAACTATACTTTGACAAAATATATATATGCATTTTTTTTTAAGATATACAGTCCATACACAAGGACTGTGGAGGAATGTGAGCACTTATGTTCCCTGAGCTTCGTTCTTCTCCCTCTTCTTAGGAAGTGAAATAGGGTCATTTGGAATAGGCCAAGGGAGAGGATTGCTCATATGCACTGGTCTTCCAAGTGCGATCCCCATACCAACAGCATCAAAGCCACCTGGGAAGGACTTCCCTGGTGGTCCACTAGTTAAGACTTTGCTTTCCAGTGCAGTGAGAGTGAGTTTGATCCCTGGTCAGGGAACTGGATCTCACATGCCACAACAAAGAGTTCGCATGCCACAATTAAAGGTCCCACGTGCTGCAACTAAAAACCAGCACAGACAAATAAATTAACAAAAATTTTAAAAATAAATATTCTTTAAAAATAAAGAGGTGCATGTTCCCCTGGGTGGGCTATAAGCTGTAAGCTCAGGAGTGTATATCTATGTGCCTCTCACTCACCAATATAACCCAGTAGTCAGTCCAGCCAAGAATACAGTGAAAATGAAAGAATGTGCCTTGTGAGGTCAAATCATAAAAGACACTGGTGTTCCCAGCTTCACGCTCTCTGGAATCACTCGCTGTGGGGGAAGCCAGCTGCCTCACTGTAAGGATACCCCAGCAGTACAGCGGAGAGGACCACATCATGAGGATGCTCAAGCACCTATCAAGTCCGCATGGTGAGGAAGGGAAGCCTTCTCCCAATGACCCATATTATCTTGCCAGCCATGTGAGTGAACCATCTGCAGTCAAGTCTGCAGAAAAACTGCAGTCCTAGCTAACATCTTGGCCGTAATCTCATGAGGAATCACAAACCAGAATAGTTTAACTAAGATGCTGTGGTTGTTCAGCCACTCAGTCAGGTCTGACTCTGTGACCCCATGGACTATAGCATGCCAGGCTTCCCTGTCCTTTCCTGTCTCCTGGAGTTTGCTCAAATTCATGTTTAGGGCTCTAAGACGCTCTTGGACACCTTAACCACTGAAACTATGTGAAATAATTAATATTTACTGTTTTAAGCTGCTGGGTCCTGGTGTAATTTTTTACTCAACAAAGACAGCTAATACACATTTCTATCATTTAAATTTGGCAACAATCACATTTGCACGTAGACAATGCCCACCTACCTAAAACCCGGAAAACTTGAAAGAGTTCCGTGCTAGGATGATGAATTAATTGCTGAAGTTTTAAAAATTGCTGCTGCACACGTTTTGCTAAGAAACTTTTTTTTAACAGGTATAAAAAAGAAAAGGAGGACTTCTCTGGGGGTCCAGTGGGTAAGAATTTGCCTTCCAATACAGGGCACACAGGTTCAATCCCTGGTCAGGGAAATAGTATCCCACATGCTGTGGGGCAACTAAGCCCTCATGCCACAACTAGAGAGCCTGTGTGCACCAAGTACTGATCCCACGAATCCTAGAACCCGGGTTCTGCAACTAGAGAAACCCCCAAGTGCTGCAACTAGAAGACCCAGCCCATGAGCTGCAACAAAGACCCAGTGAGGCAATAAAAAAAAAAAAGAAACAAAGAAAAAGCACTCCTGAAAGACAAAAGATCCCATCCTTCCACCTCAACAGGCTGGAAAACCAGTAAGTAACTCACAGGATTGCCTTTAAATTTGACCTCTCCTCAGAACAGTTTTTCAAATTCTGACCTTCCCCGAAAGTGTTCACTGTGAAAATAAAGACTTTTGAGGACAAAAGTATTGAATAAACTCTAATCTCCTTTTGAAAGCTGCTCTCTCAGTGTATTTCCCTCTGCATCATTCAGGTAACCCTCCTTTCTCTCTTTTCTCCCATGTGAGTACAAAGATGGAAGGAGGAATGTTCACAGGAATATTTGAGAAGTAGAAGGCTGAGCTGGAATCAAGCTGGCACAAGGACTTGGTGGCATAAGTCACACCGTTTAGTCTCTTTACTCTGGGTTCCGTCGTCACCGCTCATGCATGGTCAAGTTCAGTTCACCCAGTATGAAACAGAACGTGGGCTTGAGGCAAAGTCATATGTCACTGTAAATGTTATTCAATAGCCTAGAATGTCCTTCTTAACATTTTTTAACAGCATACTTCAAGAAAAGTTATGACCAACCTAGACAGCATATTAAAAAGCAGAGACATTACTTTTCCAACAAAGGTCTGTCCAGTCAACGCTATGGTTTTTCCAGTAGTCATGTATGGACATGAGAGTTGGACCACAAAGAAAGCTGAGCACCGAAGAACTGATGCTTTTGAACTGTGGTGTTTGATAAGACTTTGGGGAGTTCCTTGGAGAACAAGGAGATACAACCAGTCCATCCTAAAGGAAATTAGTCCTGAACATTCAATGGAAGGACTGACGCTGCAGCTGAAACTCCAATACTTTGGCCACCTGATGCAAAGAACTGACTCATTTGAATAGACCCTGATGTTGGGAAAGACTGAATGCAGGAGAAGAAGGGGATGACAGAGGATGAGATAGTTAGATGGCATCAGTGACTCAACGGACATGAATTTGGGTAAACTCTGGGAGTTGGTGATGGACAGGGAGGCCTGGCGTGCTGTGGTTCATGGGGTCGCAAAGAGTCAGACACGACTGAGCAACTGAACTGACCTGAACTGAACCATACCCAACATAAACTCTAAAAATTTAACACAAATAACTTCTGAATCATCTGGATAACTGTCTTATAACTGTATACTATACCCATTTTATGTTCACAATCAAGCTGCCATCAGGTAGTAATATTTCAAATAGTTGTGAGCTGACAAGAGAAAAAAAGCACAAGCCATACATTTAAGTTCTAGTGCTGTGGGCATGTTGGACTCGAAAGAACCCAGGCCATAAGGGCTTAGTGGCCAGAACCACAGCTGCCCTGGAAGCGGCAATTTATTTGCAGCAACGTTATCATTACCATTCTCTGAGTTGTTTGTGTGTTTGAGACGTGTAAAACAGTTTGGGGTTTTACAGTTGCACGAGAGTTACAAGCATAAAGCGTTCAAGTCAAGTTTTGTGCTTTTACCTATTTAAGTAATGTGAAATTTTAAAATGTAAGTCAACACTAACAGGTCACAATAACTATTTTTTTCTTTTAAAGAGAGTAATTACATTACACAAATTTGAAAAACACTTCTTTAGTCTATACATTCATCCTAAAAGGATTTAGCTATCTCCCTTTGAAGGGGATTTGAGGTTTTGAGTTCATTACTAAATCTTTGCGGTCAAGCTAGCATTACCTATTTCTTACAGCTGCCTTCCCAATCGTCTTAAGCTGAATTCAACCCAATGTACCTAAGAACGTTCCAGGCCACACAATTTATCCTTTTCTGAATCTGTGCAGCAAACAGTATAAATTTTTGTTTCCCTTAGATTTCCTGGCTTCTTTGGGGCCACTGACCCCCATGAACATAGCAAACAAAGAAGCTGAAATATTGAGACAATTTGTAAAGGGGGGAGACAGAATCTATAGTAATCTAAAAATTAAACTGCACATGTTTTTATATCTAAACACAGGTTCACTTCAACAACAAAACACTCCTTTTTTGTACATCCCATCTGTATGTTAGAAATTATAAAAATTATGACTACCACACAATTTTGATATAGGACATCATAAAAGTCAATAAAATAAATGAAAATGCTATAAAAAAGCAAAACAGTTGGTCATTTTTAAATGAAAACTTTAAATTACTAACAGCAGATGACTTTTGCAAGTAATTTGAAAAGATTTACCTTTTATCGATAAAATGGAACAAGACTAACTCAAATTAACTTAAAAGGATGTATGTTTATAAGCTTATTAAATTTTCAAATATACATTAGACCATCACTTTAACATATATTACAAGTATATCATTATAGGTAAATGCTAATAAAATTATAAATTACCATATATTACACACATTTCCCAACATTCAGAAAACTCAGATCATGGCATCTGGTCCCATCACTTCATGGGAAATAGATGGGGAAACACTGGAAACAGTGGAAACAGTGGTTGACTTTATTTTTGGGGGCTCCAAAATCACTGCAGATGGTGACTGCAGCCAGGAAATTAAAAGACGCTTACTCCTTGGAAGGAAAGTTATCACCAACCTAGATAGCATATTAAAAAGCAGAGACATTACTTTGCCAACAAAGGTCCATCTAGTCAAGGCTATGGTTTTTCCAGTGGTCATGCATGGATGTGAGAGTTGGACTATAAAGAAAGCTGAGTGCCGAAGAATTGATGCTTTTGAACTGTGGTGTTGGAGAAGACTCTTGAGAGTCCCTTGGGCTGCAAGGAGATCCAACCAGTCCATCCTAAAGGAGATCAGTCCTGGGTATTCATTGGAAGGACTGATGTTGAAGCTGAAACTCCAATACCCTGGCCACCTCAAGCAAAGAGTTGACTCATTGAAAAAGACCCTGATGCTGGGAGGGATTGGGGGCAGGAGGAGAAGGAGACGACAGAGGATGAGATGGCTGGATGGTATCACCGACTCGAGGGACATGAGTTTGAGTAAACTCCGGGAGCTGGTGATGGACAGGGAGGCCTGGCGTGCTGCGATTCATGGGGTCGCAAAGAGTCAGACACGACTGAGCGACTGAACTGAACTGAACACACGTTTCCAGTAACGTGTTCATGACACATACCAGTAAGTCATCAATTTGTTGAAGAATCTATCTCCATTTCTAGAATAAAAATACTTAACAATCACGAAACACTTACATAAACAAATTCCACATCTCAAGCGACAATATAGAATCATTGCACGTTGAAAAAGGAAAACTAGAGAGGATACAAGCAATGAAAGGCATCTAACGATGAAAGAATGAATGTAAGCACAGTGATTCCTTTTCCATTCAAAAGTGTCTGAGGGCTAAGTGAGGCCACTATGATTCTTGCTCAAGGCTGAAGACACAGGCTTGGCTGAGACCTGGCGCCCTTGAGTGTAATGAAATTACGGTCCAGAGAAAACAGATTAGCAATACTCAGACAAATTATATTAAAGCAGCAGCAGCGATATTCTAAGTATCTTGTTCTTTCCAATAAATGACTGACTCCATTACAATAAGACACATAGTAAGTCATTCAAGTGAAAGGTGAGCTAAGAAAGAAAAGAAGGAAAAATACTTATCTGTAGTTAAATGGCAGGCAGCAAAAACATATCACTTTACCTCTAGATTTAAATCAGTACATGTTACTACCCAAAGGTATTAGTATGCCTCATGTCATTCAAACGTTTAAAATCTCCAAACAAAGAAAATCTTTGGCTTGGAGGTTACAGTTAGATAATTTTTTTAACTGATTTTAAATATTTCATTTCGTTTTCCTACTTAAACAAGCAGCTTACAAGGTGGCAAAGTTATCGTTCCAGTTTTCAAAGAAACAAGTATACATGGACTATCTGAACATGATGTACAACACTCTTTCCAAATGCCAGACTCTGCCAGACTTCTACTGGTCCTTTGTCACAGAAGCTAAATTCCACCCCAGCTGCCCAGATCCACTCAGACTGCCCTACTTACAGACAGTACTTCCCCACACTCAGTCAGGGAAGCAAAGGAAATGAGGCACTTATCTGCGAGCTTGTGGTTTCATCCTCCTAGACAGTACAAACGATGTAAGACAGAAGTTGAAAAAAAGGAAATAGAACTTTAGAATAATTTTCTAACTCTCCATGAACATGAAGGAAATAATAATAGTCCTGAGAGTTAGTTTTAATATTTAAAAAATAACCTAAGGAAATGGTATTTTAAAAGTATATTAAGGTTGCAGAATCCAACAAGAAAATAAATGGATAAGGCTTTTGTGAGAATTAAATTGTCAGCTTAATAATAACAGGATATCTTTTGCTGACACTTATATTGGTTTTTGTATGGTAAAAAAAAAAAAGGGAAAACAAATGATTACTTAAGATACAATTTAAAGAGCAAAATTTCAAAACATTGAGTCAAAAGAATAAAAATAAGAAAGTCTGGGGTAGCCTTAAAGCCACAATGCATAAGTATACAGAAGAGTCTATATTTAAGCAAAGCACAAAATTTATCTTATTACCTACCTTAAACAATGAATATAGATTTATTCTTATTGAAATTAAAAAATATATATATTTTTAAATGTTTAATGTATAAAATACCTTATTTAATAGAATTCAATATTATGAAATGAAATCTACAAAAGTCCTTTAATCATGAATAATGCTATCAGGTTACCACCAGCAAATGAGTTATTTTATTCTGCTTTATTCAGTCTTTGTGTAAATTATTCATTTAAAGATTACTGAATATTAAGACAAAACAAAATACATGATTAGACTTCAAAGTTTCAAAAATACAAAAAAGGATTTTTTTGGAGACTAAATCATTGCAGTTATATGATTTTTTTTCCCCCAGTAATGCTCTGAGGCCCCAAAAAAGAAAATAAAGAAAGCAAGGCAACCATAGGCCTAATTCAATGTTGGAACTGAAGGACTTCTCTGGTGGAACACTGGTTAACACTCAGCACTCCCATTGCAGGGATACAAGTTCAATCCCTGGTCAGGGAACTAAGGTGTCATGCAGTATGGTCAAAAAAAAAAAAAAAAAAACCCCACAATATTGGATATTGGGACTTCGAAGATGGTTAATGAGAGGAGTCTAAGGCTGGCTTTTTAAAAGTTGAATGGCTGATCACAGATGGAACTGAAACACTAGGGTGGAGAGCAGAGCTCAGAGAGGATTTAGGAGAAAAAAGCAGATGGTGGATAGGGAAACGCAGAGTCCCCAGCCTGACACAGAGTTAAAACACAGGTCTACAGATTATACGACCAGGGAGAGCGATGGGCTGAAAAGTGCCACAGACTGCGTACACACTGGTAAAATACACAAAATGATGCATGGACAGGCAGGCAGAGAACTTGATCTGGGAGATGAGACAATCCAGTAATGTGTAACTGGGACCTGAGTAGCAGGAACAAGCAACAGTAAAAGACAGGGGTATCCTGAGGGCCAAGGAAAAGGAGTGAGTGTCAGCACGGCCTCGGGGGCCCCACGTCACAGAGCGGGTGCAGAGGTGGGACTGGAGTCCTGCTAAAACCAGGTACCCTCATGAAGATGTCAGTGACAGTCTACCCATCCTCTCCTGATTTTGTTGCTAACTCTGTCGCCGTGCCTAACCTCAGTCTCCTGGGAACAATGAGAACACTGCTGAATTCAGAGGCCTTCTTTTCTTTTCACTCTACGCTTCCTTCCACAGTTCAATTACAGGTACACCAGGCACTTCCCATATCTATGTCACGGCCTCAATTTTTTTTCTAAACTCCAAACCCCTGGGTTTCTCTCTGTCTTGATGGTCTCTCCAACCAAAAATGAACTTATGCTCCCCACTGGGAAGATAAAGTATGGTGCGGTGGTTAAGAATGTGGATTCTGGGCCTCACTGCCTGCTTTGAACTCTGACCTGAGAACTTTCTGGCCCTGTGTTCTGAGGCAGACTGCTCACCCCTCCATGCCTTGGTTTCCTCATCTATAAAATGGGAATCAATAGACATGTCAACCTCCTAGAGCCAAGGTGAGAATTTGACGACACAAGTCAACACAAAACACTTGCTTAGAACCATGCACAGCATGCAGCGAGTGCTGGATCTGCGGAGAAAGAAATACTATTCTTCCCAGTCCTGACATCCTATAACTCAGGGAAAGGCACCACCACCCACTCGGCAGTTGACCAAGTCAAAAACCTGACCCCTGTGCTCAACTTTTCTTGCTTCTCCACCTCCCACACTCAAGCCTGATGCTCTGAAAAAAAAAAAAAAAAAACAAAACTGAAAGTGTTAGTCACTCAGCCGTTCTCAACTCTTTGCAACCCCATGTACTGTAGCCTGCCATGCTCCCCTGTCCATGGAATTCTCCAGGCAAGAACAATTGAGTGGGTAGCCATTCCCTTCTCCAAGGGATCTTCCCAACCCAGAGATTGAACCCGGGTCCCCTATATTGCAGGCAGATTCCTGAGCTACCAGGGAAGCCCACACCCAAGTCTGCCATTCTCCAACATAAATATCTGTGGAAGAATACTTCTTCCTTTTTTTAAGATTTTTTTTTAATGTGGACTGTTTTTAAAGGCTCTTTTGAATTTGTAACAATATGGCTTCTATTTTCTTTTTTTTTTTTTTTGGCTTCTATTTTCTGTTTTGGTTTTTTGGCTGCAAGGCGTGTGGGGATCCAGCTCTCCAATCAATACTCAAACCTGCATGCCCTTCATCAGAAGGCAAAGTCTTAGCCACTGGACCATCAAGGGGTCCCAATACTTACTTCCTATTCCTACTTCCTTTGTTCCCAACTGGGGTCCCACCATCTCTTGCCTGCAAACTGGCCTCCATTCTCAACCTCTCCATATCTATTTTTTTCAGACAATAACCAGAATGCGAATCTTACCATCTGGCATACTTGCTGAGTGCTAAGTTGCTTCAGTCATGTCCAACTCTTTGGGACTCTATGGACCACAGCCCGCCAGGCTCTTCTGTCAATGAGATTCTCCAGGCAAGAATACTGGTGTGGGTTGCCATGCACTTCTCCAAGAGATCTTCCCGACCCAGGGATCAAAACCACATTTCATGTCTCCTGCATTGGCAGGCAGATTCTTTACCACTAGCGTCACCCGGAAGTTTTCTTCAACTCCTGCAGTGGCTTCCCAAAGCTCTCAGAACCAAGTCCCAAACCCTTAACATGATGAGCAGGGTCCCTCGTGGGGTGGCCTTGCTACTGAACCTTCTCCCCTCTCACCACTCCCCGCACCTGCACAGGCTGAACTGCTTTCAGCTCCTGGGAAGACCACCACAAGCTCTCACATCTCCTAGTTTTCCCTTCCTGGTACATTCTTTCCCCTCCTCCTCACCTGGCTAAGTCCTCATTATCTTTCAGTCTCAGCCACCAGGAAGTCTTCTCTACCTGTCCAGCAGCCCTCCACCCCAGGCTATCCTAATTACTTGCACTACCATGTAATAAGGATCTCCATTAAACTGTAAAGTCTATGAAGGCAGGAGGAAGGGTTGCCTTGTCCAAAACTGTGTCTCAGGATAGAGCAGACTGGAGGGGACATGTCAAGACCTCAGTAATGATGATGGCAGAGAGAGGAAAAGGGGGAGAAAGGAGGATAGGAGCCCAGAAACTGACCTTAAAAAAAAAAAAGTATTAGCATCTCTCTGTTCTTGATGAGAAAACAGAGACTCAGAAAGATTAAATAACGTGCCCAAGGTCAAGGTTGTGGTGTCGCATTCTAGAAGCCCATATTATTAAGACCAACGCACAATGTCTTCCAGTGGAAAGCATAAGCAACTCTGCATCAAATATCCTGGTCTCTAATCATGATTCGTCCACTTGCATGCATGGTAGTGTATTTTTTTTTCCCTTTGAGCTGCACAGGCTCTTCATTGTGGTATGTGGGCTTTCTCTAGTTGTGGCACAGAGGCTTAGGTGCCCCATAATACATGGGATCAAGACCCTGGTTCAGTTCCTGGGTTGGGAAGATCTGCTGGAGAAGGGAAAGGCTACCCACTCCAATATTCCTGGGCTTCCCTTGTGGCTCAGCTGGTAAAGAAACCGCCTGCAATGCGGGAGACCTGGGTTCAATCCCTGGGTTGGGAAGATTCCCTGGAGAAGGGAAAGGTTGCCCACTCCAGCATTCTGGCCTGGAGGATTCCATGGACTATATAGTCCACAGGGTCATAAAGAGTCGGACATGACTGAGCGACTTTCACTTCACTCACAACCAGGGATCAAACCCGCATCTCCTTCATCGGAAGGTAGATTCTCAACCACTGGACCACCAGGGAAATCCCAATACTTGTGGATTTTAAGTAAGCAACACTTCATGGGTTTCTCTCTCTCTCTTTTTTATAATAGTTGAATGGCAATTACATATCTGCATAGGAAGGTCATTGCTAACATTTTCTAAAGATGAGAATCTGGAGTCTTCTCAAAGTATTCAGTAAGTGCTGAAACAATCCACCCATATCTGGAACAGTCATCAACTCTGACCAAGCAGGGGCCTTTTTGGCAGAAGTAGGTAGAGTCATGAGAGGAGCCAAAACAACAGCATCAAACTTGCTAATTACTGGGAGGCTAATTGCAGCCATATCACTCTCACCATGTGACACACTGCCCTTATTCCCAAAGAGGATGAACTAGAAAGCATTCTTGAATTTCACTCTGAAAAAATTTTACAGCTGGGGTTTCCTTTTATAAACAGAGCTTGCCTTTTCCCAACATCACCTTAAAACCCAGAAAGCTATGAAAATTCCATTTTGAATTTATAAAGAGCAAAACAGGGAATTACCTGGCAGTCCAGTGGTCAGGACTCAGTGTTTTTACTGCCAAGGGCCCAGGTTCAATCCCTGGTTGGGGAACTAAGATCCTACAAGACAGAAGTGCAGCAAAAAAAAGGGGGAGTGGGGGCAAAATCACCAAATTACTTCTACTTTTCTAAACTCCTTTAAACTCATTTCTTCCCTTAGTTGCATAAGCAACCACCTCACTTTCCAAATTAACAAATTAAGTAAGATTTAGAGACTAAAAGTAGCCAAGCTGGAACCACAGACCATTCAATTTCCATGTCAATGTGCCTTGCCTGTACAGTTTACAGAGGCATTTATTTTAATTAGAAAAGGGGAGGGGGTAGTGGGCATATTTTATGATTAACTTACTCTTTAAAAGGGTACTCTTTCTCTAAGAATAGCTTTAAGTTATGTGTCTTCAATTATTTTTGTTTCACTAAACAAAACCAACAGAACTATCTGTCAACTTACTTTTGTTGCTGTTTCAGTTGCTAAGTCATGTCCATCTCTTTTGTGACCCCATGGGCTGCAGCCTGCTAGGCTCTTCTGGTCCATGGGATTTCCCAGGCAAGAATACTGGAATGCCATTTTCTTCTCCAGGGAATCTTCTTGACCCAGAGATCGAACCCGAGTCTCCTGATTGGCAGGCGAATTCTTTACCACTGAGCCACCTGGGAAGCCCCTCAAGTCACTATTTGGGGTTAAAATAAATGTGCCATCTTGGAGGTGGCAAGGAAAGTATTAACACATTAAATAGAGAACTAACGATCGTGCTCTTGGAAATGAAGGGGCACCAGTTTGACAGATATGATAGCCCTTAATGCTGATTAATAGTCTTCCTCATTATTATACTGTCTTTCTCCTGAAGGGTATTGTGAGAACAAAAGGCCTAAGATGTTAAAAGATGTGGCATGTTTTTAGTGCTCCTCCTTCAATTATTAGAAAATGCTTGTTAACGTTGCAGTCTGAGAGTGTGTTTTAAATCATTTATACTTTTCTTGGCAATATTGCTCAAAGTTTTTATGGAGAAATACAGCTGCTCCATCATAAAACACAGCTGACTTAAAAAGAGCACAGAGGAAGTTCTATCATTTTTGAGGAATAGACACAAGAATCATAGTCTCACGTATACTGTCTGCATTTTTCCTTAATGCAGAAATGCAGAAATGGGTCTGAAAGTCTCATATGCTTGTGATCATAAGAGTTAAACACACTTTCAAAAATCAACGTAAAGGCAAAATGGCCAACAATATTTGATGTCCAGTTGCTTTCATTCCCCTTGATAAAAGGCTTTGTCACTGTATCAACTTTAGTCTGAGAGGCTTTAAAGTATAGTCAATCTAAGTTATTAGCATTCCCTAGCAGCTCAGACGGTAAAGAATCTGCCTGCATTGTGGGAGACCCAGGTTATATCCCCACATCAGGAAGATCATCCCCTGGAGGAAAGAAATGGCTACCCACTCCAATATTCTTGTCTGGAGAATCCCATGGACAGAGGAGCCTGGCGGGCTACAGTCCATGGGGTCACATAAAGTCGGACACAACTGAGCGACTAACACACTTTCAAAGATCTAGTATAGGTTTATTATAGAAATGACTCACACTAATGAAGAGAAGGCTGGCAAAACTTCAGCTAGCCTAAAAAGTGTTGATTGTACATTTTAGAATGAATAATGCCAACCACAATTGAAAATGTGAATGCAAAATAAGCCTAGAATGATGACCAACAGAATTAAGAGCAAGATTAGATAAACTATGAAGAGAGACTGAAGATTCACTGAAACAGAGGTGATAGTTGGAACTCTGAAAGCCAATCAGATGTGTGAAGGAAAAAATGTAAAAAAAGAACAGAGAACTTCCAGTGAAGCCATAAACCCACCAATTAACCACATCTGCTCCACACATATCAAAATGGAAAGTAATATGTAATCAGAATTGTTAACGTGCAGAACAAAGAAAACTTCAGATTAATTTTAATATAAGTAGAACAAAAAT
The DNA here is from genome assembly GCF_019320065.1 of Cervus canadensis. NCBI lineage: Eukaryota > Metazoa > Chordata > Mammalia > Artiodactyla > Cervidae > Cervus > Cervus canadensis. The sequence continues at coordinate 76,718,013 of NC_057393.1, read as the reverse complement.
GTCCTAAGTAAAAATGTTCTCATGGATGAGACACTCTAATAAAGAGAATTATAAATTATCCCCAAAATTAACCTATAAATTAAAAACAATTTTAACAATATCAAACTATAATTTTTCATGAAAATTGACAAATTAATAAAAAATTTTGTAAAAGAGCATGAATAGCTCAAGTCATACATGTCAAATGTATTCTTAAAAATCATGAAATTTAAGGCAAAGTGGTATTAAAACAGGAAAAAACGGGTCACTAAAATGACATGGAAAGCCCAGAAACAGACCTAAATACACATACATAGAAACTCCATTTGTGACCAAAGCATAACTAAAATAAATGAGGAAAGAACAAAAGAGAATATATAACGGTTAAAAAAAAAAAAAAATATATATATATATATATATAGGCTTTCCAGGCAGCGCAGTGGTAAAGAATCTGCCTGCCAATGCAGGAGACTGAAGAGATGCAGGTTGGATCCCTAAGTCGGGAAGATCCCCTCGAGAAGGGAATGGCAACCCACTCCAGTATTCTTGCCTGGAAAATCCCATGAACAGAGGGGCCTGGCAGGCTACATTCCATGTGGTTGCAAAGTGTCAGACACAACTGAGTGTCTGAGCAATACACACACACACACACATAAGTTGAATCTCAAATATACTCCCTAAACAAAGTCAATTCCTTTTTTTTTTTTCTTGGCCAGGCTGCATGGCTTTCAGGATCTTAGTTCCCCAATCAGGGATTGAACCCACACCCTTGGCAGTAAAAGCACAGAGTCCTAACCACTGGACCACCAGGGAATTCCCTAGAAGTCAATTCCTGATGGATTAAAGACTAAAATGCCAAAAGAAGGAATTTTGATAGATGGCCAAGAAATCAGTGAGAAAAACACCAAGAAGCTTGTAAGAGGGAGAAAAAAAGTCAAGAGAATAATTACGCATTCTAGAAAAAATGGCCATTAAATATGTAAAAGTAGTTCAATCTCATTTGAAATCAGGGAAATGTAGTAAACTAAACCACAAAGGCATTCATTTCACAAACAAAAACTGACAAAAATTTTTATAAATTCACCATTTCAAGTGGTAAAAGAATATGGAGACATGTCTGTCATCTCTATACACACTTGGGTGATGAGAGGTAACAGAAAACTGAATTAGTACCAATACTTTGGAGAGCAATCTGGCAAACTGCTTGAAAAGTTAAAGATTAAAATACCACATGGTATAACTTAAATATATACTATTTTTCTGCCAACAATACTTCAATAAAGTTTGAGGGAGGACTGAAAAAAAACCTCTATAGTTTCAAAAAAGACATATTTGTCTACCCTCAGACAGCAATTTTACCTACTCCGAATAATATATCCTAGAAAAACTCAATTTCAAGTACCCAAGGAGAGATTTTTCAACACCTTTCATTGCTGTGACTTATTTTATATTTTTACATAACAAATATCTACATAGTACTTACTATGTACCAGGCACTATTCTGTTTTTTTCATAAATACTAACACATTTCATCTTCATTACAACTCCATGATTACCATCTGTTTACTTTTATTTTCATTTTCAGACGTGTGTATACAACATTGGATTAATCATTATCCTTTGCTCATGACAGTGCTTCCTTGTAATCCACGCAGGACCAACTTTTACCTGTTAGTGAGTTTGTTAATTATGTTAATGATATGACAAGTATTTGAACCAGAAATAACTTTCAGAGTCCCTGCTTTCAGCCCCTATACAATGCTGACTCTCAGTTTCTGATGTAATCAGCAGAGAAAGAAACAAATGAAATATTTATCAACAGAGAATGAATGACTATATAAAAGCATATTTATAAAATGAGATCACTTAAAATAGTTAAAAATGAACTGAAGCCATATGTACCAACATGAAGACATCTCAAATTCATGATATTGAGAAAAAAAAGTGCTGAATTACATGTAGAACATGAAACTATTTTATACGAAGTTTGAGACAATACTCTTAACAGATGCAAACTAGCCACAATAGTATGAAAAACAGCAAATACCAACTTCAAGATGCACATTTTCTAGGCACACAATGAGTAAGAAATCAGAAGAAAACAGGGTAAATAATAAAGATAAAAAATATTTACATAATTTAAAGAAATATCTGGAGCAAATAAGGCAAGAGAAAAGTAAGATCTCATAAAGCTGATTGGTGAACTCACAGATCACTTTCATATTCACTATAAATGTATGTATTGGAAAAGTTTCAAAAAATCTTTTTTAAAGGAAAACAGGTTAGTGTGCTATAAATATTCACAACCCATAATAATAATGAAGTCAGGTACATTATACAGACTCGCACTTTGAAGTCACTTTACAGGTTGGATATCCTTTTACAGAAACCACCTTCCCAAGGGAGATAGTTACTTCTCCAGTGCAAGACTTATAGTATTCTTGGCTCTCAAAATTCAGACAAAAAAAAAAAAAACCACTGCAATATTGTTATAAGAAAATCCAAAATAGCTCTGAATTTACCAATAATAATTTCAGAAAACAACACAATCTATTGAGCACTTATTTATACAACAAGCAATGGCGTTTCCTAAAACTACTTTGATTTTTTTTAATGAAACATGAACTAAATTTTTTCCAAACAATTTTTCAAAAAGAGGAAGAAGAGAGGAATGATTTTATTGTTGTTTTGGTGCTGGTGTTGAGATCAGTGTTTAATCTGCCCACTGGTTAATTCCAGTGTTGATGCTCTCTCTCCCCCACCCCCAACAGACCTCTGATGAAATGAACAAAAAGATAATAGAGTCTACCAACCATGAGCCAATTCACTGGGAAAGACCCTGATTCCAGCAAAAATTGAGGGCAGGAGGAAAAGGGGGTGATAGAGGATGAGACGGTTAGATGGCATCATCGACTCAATGGACATGAGTTGGAGCAAACTCCAGAAGATAATGAAGGACAGGGAAGCCTGGCGTGCTGCAGTCCATGGGGTCACAAAGAGTTGGACACGACTTATTGACTGAACAACAACAACCAACCATGCATGACCTATCACTTTTTCAGTGATTTAATAAGAGCTGCACACCCAAAGCCTCCAGAAACCAGGCAGGAAAATGTAGAAGTATCAAGTTTCTAGGTATACAGGAGCAGCACAGACTGTTGAATGTTCTCTTGGACCATGAAAAGGAAAGCACATTCTATTTTTGTTTAAATAATTGTACTCGGTTATTCCAGAAGGTTGTTTGTAGAGTTTTCCAGGATAAATTTAGCCATAGGCTACTATTTTATAATTCCTGGATTAAATCAAACAGATTTGCTTCACCATTCAGATAAACATTACTGATAACTTCATTCAATGAGTCAATTTGTTTATGTATTTTTCTTTCGTTTCAGTGGGCGTATAGTCCACTTATGGCATCTGCCCGAAGATCTCCCAGTCTTTTCAACTTCTTGATGCATACAGAAAACAGTATTTAAATTAGCACTCCTGGGACGTCCCTAGCAGTCCAGTGGTTAAGACTCAGCATTTCCACTGCAGAGGGTGCAGATTCAATCCCTGGTTGGGGAACTAAGATCCCACATGCCATGTGGTGCAGTCAAAAAATTAATTAAAACTAAAAAAATTTAAACTAGCACTCCTGGTCAGAAGAAAAAGTTGCTCACTGAGATAGGCAAACTGGCCTGCAAGCTTCTGCCGACTCTGAGAGGATCTATGTGTCTATACCCCACCCACTGTGCTATGGCACACAGCTTTGGAAGCTCTGCCTCATGAAGTTTTATTCAAACAATTCAAGGCAGCATAATACAATGGTCAAGAACGGGAACTCAGCAGGTTTATTCCTTGCTCTCACACACTGGGCTTCTCTGGTGGTTCAGACAGTAAAAGAATCTGCCTGCAATGCAGGAGACTCGGGTTCAAGCCCTGGGTTGGGAAAATCCCTTGGAGAAGGAAAAGACTACCCACTCTCAGAGGATTCCATGAACAGAGGAGCCTGGCAGGCTACAGTCCATGGGATCACAAAGAGTTGGACACGACTGAGCAACTTAACATATGAAAAGAGTGCTACTTCAGTGAGGACCAACTAAGAATAAGCCTATAAACTTGGCTTAAGTGCTATCAAGCACTTAGGTTGCTTCCATATTGTGGCTAATGCTGCAATGAACAAGGAATGCATAGATCTTTTCTAATTAGTGTTATTTCTTTGAATAAATAGAAATGAAATTGCTGAATCATATAGTAGTTATATTTTTCATTTATTGAGAAACTTTCATAGTGGAAGTTTTTTACATTCCCACCAACAGTACGCATGAATTCCCACTTCTCTATACCCTCACCAACATTTTTTAATTTGTTGTCTTTTTCATAATAGTCATTCTGGCAGGTATGAGGCTATTATTTCACTGGGGGTTTTGTTAGCATTGGCCTGATGATTAGCAACGTTGAGCATCTTTTCATGTCTCTGTTGGTCATTTGTACATCTTCTTTAGAAAAATGTCTATTTACATTCTCTGCCTATTTTTTAATCATGTTGCTTGTTGGATTTTGGATTTTGTTTCTTGGGTTGAATTATATGAGTATTTTGTACATTTTGAATATTAATTCCTTATCAAATACACCATTTGCAAATATCTTCTCTGATTCAGAAGACGGCCTTTCAATTTTTATATTTTCCTTTGCTTTGCAAAGGTTTCTTAGCTTGGTGTAGTCCCAGTTGTTTATTTCTGCTTTTATTTCCCTTGCCTTGAAGAGATATATCCAAAAAATATAAGATTGATGTCAAAGAGTACATTGCCTATGTTTTCTTCTAGAAGTTTCATGATTTCAGGTCTTACATCTAAGCCTTTAATCTCTTATGGATTTCTTTTATGCATAATGCAAAAGAGTAGTCTAGTTTGATTCTTTTACCTATAGTTGTCCAGTTTTCCTTGCAATTGTCATTTTCCTAATACAATTTATTGAAGAGGTTATCTCTCCCCTGTTGTGTCTTCTTGCCCTCTTTGTTGTACATTAATTGCCCCATAAGGATAGGTTCATTTTAAGGCTCTCCCTCCTGTCCACTGATCCATGTGTCTGTTCCTGTGCTAGTACCATACTATTCTGATGACTGTAACTGTGCAGTAAGGCTCTCTATTTCCCAGAGCACTCTAGCTCTCCTGCAAGTAAGCCCCACTGGCCTTCAAAACCAAACATTCTGGGGGCTCATCCTCCTGGTGCAGGACCCCTGGGCTATTGAGCCCAGTGTGGGCTCAGACCACTTGTTTCTTGGGGAGAACCTTTCCAATAATAATTATGGTCCTGTTTGTGGGTCACCCACTTTGGGGGTATGGATCTTAACTATACTGTGTCTCTGTACCTCCTACCCATACGCTTGGGGTTCCTTCTTTACGTCTTTAATTGTACAAGATCTTGTCTGTTAATCTTCCAATCTTTTACATCAACAGTTGCTCTGTATATAGTTGTAATTTTGGTGTGCCCATGAGAAGAGGTGAGCTCAGGGTCTTCCTACTCCACCATCTTGGCCCCTCCCTTCTTGGCCCCTCCCTTCTTAAATAATTATTTTAAATTCATATCCAGTTTTATTGCCAAAAAGCATAATACAATGATCAGTTTCAAAAAAAGATAATTTAGCAAAAAGGTGTATTTCACTACAATGTAATTCTGTACAGGAAAGAGAAGGAATAACAATTAAGGAAAAAATTATATAATGTTAAATTTGGCTATTAAAGATCATGTTTATAGCTTTTAATGGATGACCAGAGGCCTTAAAATTGCTATGTTATTTTGATTTCATTGGCTACATTTAAAAGGACGATGTATCATTTTTAAGTGACAATGGTTACCATAAACGGGAACTGACATCATTTGCAACAGCTTACATTTATGATCAGAATGTTATATGTCAACTAAAAAAAAATGTGCAAAAGGCAAATAGTTTTTCAAAATTATTTTAGGAGATAGAAAGACTACAGGCTTAGAAGTTCATATTAATGTACTTAAATGAAGACACTATTTACAGCCTAGGTTTCTGTATAGTTCTTTCTCTTTCCCATATCCACTGCCTCACCCAGCCTTTGTTTTTTTATTTTTATTGTTGTTCTTCTTTAACTAGACTGGTGTGTACAGCTTTCTGATTCCTAAGCACATTGCATTTAAAATGACTTAAAGAGACTAGATATAAATACAAAAGATGTACTGTAGAAAATATAACATAAATAATTCCCACATTGAGAAAATATATGACTTCCCTAGTGATACAGTGGATCTGACTGCCAATGCAGGGGACACTGGTTTCATCCTCACTCTGGGAAGATCCCACATGTCACGGAGCGACTAAGCCCGTGTGCCTACACTGTACTGAGCATGTTCTCGAGAGCAAGTGCGTACCAATATCAAGCCCATGTGCGACAACTACTGAAGCCAGTGGTTCTGCCAACCACTGACGCCACGCTTTAGGGCCAGTGAGTCGCGGCCACCGAGCCTGTGTATTGAAAGCCTGTGCTCGGCAAAAAGAGAAGCCGCCACACTAAGAAGCCTGCCCACTGCAACCAAGAGTTGTCCTCACTCTCCACAACTACAGAAAGCCTGCACAAAGCCACAAAAACACAGTGCAGTCTAAAAAAAAACAAATATTATTTTTAAAAAAGAGAAAATACAATACCTAAAACAATAATCCTTAATTTTTCTGCTTTATACAGTAAGTTTTTGAGCTGTCTTATATATTAATTTAAAGCATTTATAAATTAATGCTTTAATTTATAGATGTCTAATTTTAAGCTGTCCAATTTAAGTTGCTCAATTTAAAAAAACTAAAACTTAAATAAGAAAATAATATAAAATACACTTGAAAACCATGAAAGTGAACTTGAACTGGAAATGTAAAAACATGCTTTGATTAGACAGATATAACATCACAAAGATGTCTGTTATAACTTATTTTAATAATTTAAGACAATCTCAATAAACGTTCAGTTCAGTCATTTAGTCATGTCCGACTCTTTGCGACCCCATGGACTACAGCACATTTCATGCAAAGATGGGTTCGATAAAGGACAGAAATGGTATAGACCTAACAGAAGCAGAAGATATTAAGAAAAGGTGGCAAGAATACACAGAAGAACTGTACAAAAAAGATCTTCATGACCCAGATAATCACAATGGTGTGATCACTCACCTAGAGCCAGACATCCTGGAATGTGAAGTCAAGTGGGCCTTAGAAAGCATCACTATGAATAAAGCTAGTGGAATTCCAGTTGAGCTATTTCAAATCCTAAAAGATGATGCTGTGAAAGTGCTGCACTCAATATGCCAGCAAATTTGGAAAACTCAGCAGTGGCCACAGGACTGGAAAAGGTCAGTTTTCATTCCAATCCCAAAGAAAGGCAATGCCAAAGAATGCTCAAACTACCGCACAATTGCACTCATCTCACACGCTAGTAAAGTAATGCTCAAAATTCTCCAAGCCAGGCTTCAGCTGACTGAACTGAACTGGACTGCAGCACGCCAGGCTTCCCTGTCCATCACCAACTCCCAGAGCTTACTCAAACTCACGTCCATCGAGTCAGTGATGCCATTTAACCATCTCATCCTCTGTCATCCCCTTCTCCTCCTGCCTTCAATCTTTCCCAGCATCAGGATCTTTTCCAAGGAGTTGGTTCTTCACATCAGCTGGCCAAAGAATTGGAGTTTCAGCTTCAGCATCAGTCCTTCCAATGAATATTCAGGACTGATTTCCTTTAGGACGGGACAATAAACGTAACAGCTTTAAAAAAAATTCCTGGAATTAGGCCACTCAATACTGAAGAGCAAAGGTGCAACAATGCCAAGAAAATCCTGCAAAAGATGATGAAGTTGAGGGGGTTACCTATCACAGATAATAAAACATATTATAAAGTCTCTCATATTAAAACAGGCTAGTACTGACACATGGATTAGGCAGACCAATCAAGCAAAATATGAAATCTAAAATTAATTCCAATTACAAATGCAAATCTAATATTTCATAAGGATTAATTCTCATGGGAGGGGAGAACATTTTAATAACCAGATAGAAAAAATATAAAACTGAATCCATACCTTATATCATATACTAAGATAAATTCCAATGGATCAGAAATTTAAACATTAAAGAAAATGAAACCATACTAATACTAGAAAAAACTGAGTGAATTACTCTATCGCCAAGGAATGGAAAAAACCTTTCTAATTATGATTCAAAGTCTACAAACAATGAGACAGAGAGATAAATTTGATTACTAAATATAAAAATAGAAACCAAATGGCAAGAAAAACTACAAGAAAAGTAAAATGACAAAATGGAAAAAGTCTTTACAAGTTTTATAATAAATGATCTGTTCAGTCACTCAGTCGTGTCCGACTCTTTCTGACCTCAGGGACTGCAGCACGCCAGGCATCCCTGTCGTTCACCATTTCCTGGAGTTTGCTCAAACTCACGTCCATTGAGTCAGTGATGCCATCCAACCATCTTGTCCTCTGTTATCACTTTCTCCTCCTACCTTCAGTCTTTCATACCATCAGGGTCTTTTCTAATGATTCACCTCTTCGCATCAGGTGGCCAAAGTACTGGAGCTTCAGCTTCAGCATCAGTCCTTCCAATGAATATTCAGGATTGATTTCCTTCAGGAGTGACTGGTTGGATCTTCTTGCTGGCCAAGAGACTCTCAAGTCTTCTTCAACATCACAGTTCAAAAACATGAATCCTTTGGTGATCAGCCTTCTTTATGGTTCAACTCTCACATCCATTCATGACTACGTGAAAAACCACAGCTTTGACTAGACGGACCTGTGTCAGCAAAGTAATGTCTCTGCTTTTTAATATGCCATCTAGGTTTGTCATAGCTTTTCTTCCAAGGAGCTAGTGTCTTTTAATTTCATGGCAGCAGTTACCATCTGCAGTGATTTGAGAGTCCAAGAAACTAAAGTCTCTCACTGTTTCCACTGTTACCTATGTATCCTGCAGCAAGCAGCCCCTATGAAAGCACATCAATCACAGGGATGAGCGGTCACAAGCGCTGGCCTGAGGCACCATGATAGCACCTTCTCACTTTTGTTTTGTACTACAGGTTCTTAAGTTCTGACTCTGCAGGAGTGTGAATCCTGCTTCACTCTCCCTCACACTGTATTTTAGACTACACTCTAAAACACACCCTGGTGGCTCAGCCATAAAGAATCCACCTGCATTGCAGGAGACCCAGGTTTGAGTCCTAGGTCAGGAAGATACCCTGGAGAAAGGAATTGCTACCCATTCCAGTATTCTTGCCTGGAGAATTCCATGGACAGAGGAGCCTGGTGGGCTACAGACCATGGGGTTGCCAAGAGTCGGACACAACTGAGCAAGTAAGCACACATGGATATAACTGGCTTACTAAAACTTTAGGTGTTCGTGAATAATAAATGCATTTTTCCTAGGGCTTGTTTGTTCTCAAGATTGCCACACTAATTATTGTTTCTGGGGGACAATTGTTCAGGTTTATTAGACTGAATTAACAAAATCAAGTCAAACCCTTGAAGAACATACAGTAAATACTTAAGAGTAAATAAACTCAGGTCTGTAAACTCATTTGTACTTGATACTCACTGAAATATTTTGTACATACTTCAACTCTATGTTTGAAACTAAAGAAAATAAAAACTGTTGTGATACTAACGAGACACAAACAAAGGCAATATTTATAACAATAAATCTTTTTTTTGCCACCCCACCAGGTATGTGGGATCTTAATTCCCCAACCAGGGATCCAACCTGTGCCACTTGCATTTGGAGTTCAGAGTCTTAACCGCTGGACTGCCAGGGAAGTCCCACAACAAATATTCTTGAGTGTGAATGTATGTGTTCATATATATACACTCATATATGTATCACATATATATGTCACACACATATATATATATCACATATATATAAATGTGTTCAGATATGTGTTTCTCCACAAAAAGTTCCAGGAGTTCACAATTAATGTTTAATACAATGCCACATTTGCCAAAATAAAAACACCTTAATGTTCTAGTCAGCATTACTACTATAAATAATTTGGATCATGTAAAATCAAATGTCAGATTACTGAGGTTCTAAATAAAATTATTAGCAAATTACATTATATTATTTCATCTTTGAAATCTGAATCCTCAAAAGTCAATATGAAACTCTACATTTAAAAGAGGGTGTGTTAACCATTCACCTTGAAACCCAGGTCTTCACATTTCAGTTGACTTAAGACACTGCTTACCTAAATTAATATATACACAGTATAGGGCAGATAAGGAAAATTAAAAAGCCCAAGACTAAACTTGCTAAACAGACTTAAATCTAAAATCATGGAGTTGGGACTTTCCCGATGGTCTAGTGGTTAAGACTTCGTATTTCCACTACAAAGGACATGAGATTGATCCCTGGTCAAGTAGCTAAGATCTCACATGCTACATGGTGTGGCAAAAAAGAAAAAATGTTTTTAATTAAAAAATAAAATAAAGTTATGGAATAAAAGTGCTATAATGATTAGTAGGATGTGGCAGAACCACAGACATCCTGGACTTGGGCCAGCTTAGAAAGTTTTCCTGAAACTTAACAAAACACAATTCTGATAAACTTAGACATGATTATGGAACTGAAAATGCCAATTTAAAAATATTCAAGTAGATAATTGTGGTGAGGTCTCAGACAAAAAAAATAAATAAACAAAAAATAAAAATAAATAAAAATATTCAAGTAGATAAAAGAATAATTTCTCTGCATACAATGAGTTTTTAAAACCCTAGGAATTTGTACATTTTGCTATTGGAATTTTCTTTCCCAGTCATAAACTCTATCCCAGAAGTTTTACCATATTTAGCTCTAACTTTGGCAGTGTCTAGAAATTCAATAACCTATATTCTAACTTCCACCTACTTTAGAACTTCCTTTGCTGCTACTACACCTGACAATCCAGGTGTAAACAGACCTAACAGAAACCCTAAACAGAAACCCACTTTTTATGTCAAAACAAAAAAGGGGACTGTAATTCAATGCATTTTATGTTTTCAAAATGCCAGAGTTACATTTAAGGTGGGAAAAATACAACCTATAAGAAGGGTCAGCCAAAACAGAACCTCACTGAGGAAACTGCATTTGAGATAAGCTTCGAAGAATGAGCAGAATTTTGAAAGCTAGAGATGGTGTGAGAGCTGGACTTTCCAGTTAAAAATGATGGCATGAGCTCTCACCACCAGGCAGGAGTGCCATCTCTCTTCATGGGAGAACAATTCTATTGACAGCCAGCATTGATTTAGAATTTGCTGTGTCTCAGACACTCTTAACCATATTATTTTTATTGAAATAGAGTGGATTACAATGTTGTGCTAATTTATGCTGTTTAGCAAAGTGATTTAGTTATATATGTGTGTGTGCTCAGTTGTATTTGATTCTCGGCAACACTGTGGGCTGTAGCCGACCAGGCTCCTCTGTCTGTGGGATTCTCCAGGCAAGAACACTGGAGGGGTAGCCATTCCCTCCTTCACGGGAATCTTCCCAACCCAGGGATCAAACCTGTGTCTGCCACGTCTCCTGCGTTGCAGGTGGATTCTTTACCCACTGAGCCACCTAGGAAGACCCTTGGTTTGTATATATATTTATATTCTTTTCCATTATGGTTTAAATATATATATATATTATATATTCTTTTCCATTATGGTTTATCATAGAATATTTAATATAGTTCCTTGTGCTATACAGTAGGACTTTGTTGTTTAGCAAACACTATTCTTAATGCTTTCTATGCATCTGCTCAATTAATCCTCACAGTAATCATGTGAGACAAACTGTTATCTCCATTTCACAGATGAGGAAGCTACAGTGTAGTTCAGTTCAGTTCAGTCAATCAGTCGTGTCCAACTCGGCAACCCCATGAACCGCAGCACGCCAGGCCTCCCTGTCCATCACCAACTCCCAGAGTCCACCCAAACCCATGGCCATCGAGTCGGTGATGCCATCCAACCATCTCATCCTCTGTCGTCCCCTTCTCCTCCTGCTCTCAATCTTTCCCAGCATCAGGGTCTTTTCAAGTGAGTCAGCTCTTCACATCAGGTGACCAAAGTATTGGAGTTTCAGCTTCAGCATCAGTCCTTCCAATGAACACCCAGGACTGATCTCCTTTAGGATGGACTGGTTGGATCTCCTTGCAGTCCAAGGGACTCTCAAGAGTCTTCTCCAACACCACAGTTCAAAAGCATCAATTCTTCGGTGCTCAGGTTTCTTTATAGTCCAACTCTCACATCCATACATGACTACTGGAAAAACCATAGCCTTGACTAGACAGACCTTTGTTGACAAAGTAATGTCTCTGCTTTTTAATACGCTGTGTAGGTTGGTCATAACTTTCCTTCTAAGGAGTGTCTTTTAATTTCATGGCTGCAGTCACCATCTGCAGTGATTTTTGAGCCCAAAACAATAAAGTCAGCCACTGTTTCCCCTGTTTCCCCACCTATTTGCCATGAAGTGATGGGACCAGATGCCATGATCTTTGTTTTCTGAATGTTGAGCTTTAAGGCAACTTTTTCACTCTCGTCTTTCACTTTCATCAAGAAGCTCTTTAGTTCTTCTTCACTTTCTGCCATAAGGGTGGTGTCATCTGAGGTTGTTGATATTCCTCCTGGCCGAGTAATTTGCTCACAATCGCATAGTTACTAAGAGATAACCCTGGTGGAAGAGAGCCTGCGGGGATGAAGTTGAGTGAAGGAATCATGAAAAAGAGGGAAAAGTAAGAGCACATTACCCCTCCAGGAAAGCCTGTGGTCCATTTAGACACAGTCACTTCTGAGTGACAGAATCACTTTTACTTTGGCTATTTCTGTCTTTCCACATTCCCACAATGAATATGTTAGTTTAATCATCAAAACAATAAGAAATGTAAACATCAGCACCACTGAGTCTTATCTGCAACATAAATGATCAGCTACCATATAGAGTCCACATCTTATACATCTAACCTTATATGCTTCCTTTGTCCCATTAATTCCACGCACTGCTGAATCAGTGATGAACAGCAGTGCCAAATAATTTAAGAACACAAAAGTTGTTTTTTTCCTGGGTGGGGGGAGGGATTGGGAAAGTAGAAATATGTGTATGCTGTATATATGGAAGAAGAAAGTGACATCCAAATGGGGAGGAAAAAAATGAAGACCTGGGGTAGGTTAATCTGAAACTAAATCCTAACAAAATTATTTTTATAATTCAGACCCTAGGCATAATAAGATCTCTGAATTTTAACAGTAACTGTAACAGCTGTTTACTAAACAATCTTTGTGTGCATATGTGCCACTCCATTGTACTCAAGACTTCGTGAGTGTAATGAACAATGTGTAATGAACAATGTATGTTATGTATGACTTTAACAGGTGAGTCGTTTCCCCAAAGTCAGTGAAACAGAAGGGAAAGAGCTTATATACACAGAATCACTTAGGGATGAAATGACTCCCTTTACAATTGTCTCTGAATCCTTATTTCATTAAGGAGAAACTCAGTTGAGTTTGGAGACCTTAATACTTCAACAAGTGCTTGTGCTCAATTGGTGAGTCGTGTCCAACTTTGTCCAACTCCTTTGCGACTCCATGGACTGCAGCCTGCCAGGCTCTGCTGTCCATGGGATTTCCCAGGCAAGAATACTGGAGGGGGTTGCCATTTCCTACTCCAGGTGGTCTTCCTGACCCAGGGACTGAACTTGCATCTCCTGCATCAGCAGGAAGATTCTTTACCACTAAAGTCGAAGGGAAGCCCTTCAAAAAAGAGCTAATCTTGCCTTAAAAAAAAACCAGAAAGCAGTTCTTGGACCAAAGCCTAGAGAGAATTTTGTAACACTGTTTTATTTTCATTAAGTTCTTTATGTTCATTTTCTATTTCAGAAAAGCCATAAGGATCCTCAATTACAATAGTGATGTTTCCTTTCTGAAAAAAAAAAAAAATTAAGTTATATTTGTGAGTTGTTTTAAAGAATTCTTATGTAAATAAGGTAGTACAGGGATATAGTAAAAAAAAAAAAAAAAAAAAATCATGGGCTCTGAGATCACAGCCAGACTGTCTGGAACTGAAATTCAGACGTCTCTTAATATCTCTGTGACTTTAATCCATTGCTCTAATCTCTCTAATCATCAGTTCCCTCATTCATAAAATGGGATCAGTAATTACACCTATCTCATAGCAATGCTGTAAAAATCAGATGAGTTAATACAACTATTATATGATCTTAAAACCACAGTTGGCACATAGAAGACTCTCAATAAATGTCTTCCCATTCAAAAATAAAAAGGGAGGAGGAGGGAAATGTAATAAATTTCAATGAGCTATTTTTTAAAATCACCCTTGTCAACTGAGGACAACAATTTAAATATCTAGATAATTATCTTCTTTCCTTGGAAAGCACAGAAGATAGGAAAAGCTACATTCAAGGAACCCAAGAGGTCAGGAAAATAGCACACAAGACCATCACCTTAGGGACCCTATACTAAAATTAAAACTGTCCATTAGCAAAATAGACATTATACAATTGTCAAAACCCATAGAACTATACAATACAAAAAGTGAACACTAGTGCAAACTATGGATTTTATTAATATTAATGTACCAATATGTATTCAACAATGGTAACAAATGTGGCATGCAAAGTGAAAGATGTCAGTAACAGGAAACAGTGTGTGCGGTCGGGAGACGGTATATGGGAGGTCTCTATACTTCCTACTCAATCTTTCTGTAAACCTAAAACTGCTTTTGAAAACAAAGTCTCTTAATTTAGAGGTGATATTCAAAAGATGGGCATAAAGTACAAGAGACCTTCCCCAGGCAGATAAGGGTGGCAAGACATACAAAGAATGGTTTGAACAAAAGCATAGATACAAGGAGTAGGTATACTTGGGTAACAGGCAAAAGGATAAATTCTGAGGACTTTCTGTTCTTTCTAAAGCTAGAATAAAAGTTATTTTAGATATTGCAATTAAAAGGCTAAATTGACAGCTTACAAAATTTACTCTTAAATGTTAGTTCTGTATTTTTGCAACTCTGCTCTATCACGGATATTATGATAATCATTTTCAAGATGTCTCTTTCTGTGTTTCTCTCTCTTTTCAAACCAAAGCTTTTCAATGGCTTTTGGCCAAAAGACATTAAGGTTCTGATTTGAAGATCACAAGAATGAAATCTGAGGACCATGCTGACCAAATTAGCTTGGCTTTATTCCTTAACAAAAGACTGTCCCTAGTACAAGAAATACAAGAATAATTTGTATGTAATTTGTTAAGTACAAATTACAATAAATCTAGCTCCAACATTAGGTAATTTATCTTGGGTGGTGAGTTAGAAATGTCATACTCTTCTCCAAATAATCACACACAACTGTTACCTATAATACATAGTCATGTATTCAAGTTTTTGGGGCACCTATTACAAAACATGAATATGCCATGAAAATAATTTTTATCAACAATAATTAATACTATGTTCCATTAAGTTTAACACCAAAACCTAAAGTTAGAAAATGACATTCTAAATATTGAATTTAACTTCTTTATGAATTTTCTCACCATCTCTTAAGAGGAAATGAAAAAAGTGTGGAAAAAGTGAAAGCTGCAATTTAAGTATAGATTCTCAGAAATAGAGCAAGCATTTGAAGGAACAAACTTTGTATTGCCAAAGTAAATTATGTGATTAAATACTTAAGAAAAAAATTTCAGACTCAGTAAGGACAATTTTGTGGATCTCTACCTAGGAAAGTTAAGTCTCAACCTTCCACTCAAGTCATGGATTATTCTCTACTGTCTCTCAGAATTTCACATTTGTCAACACTTAAGGGAAAAAATTTCATAATGAGGACTTCCCTGGTAATCCAGTGGCTAAGACTCTGCACTCCCAAGGCAGGGGGCCCAGGTTTAATACCTGGTGAGGGAACTAGATCCCACATGCCACAACTAAGAGTTGGCACGCTGTAACTAAAGATGCTGTGTGTGACAACCAAAAAGATTGATGTGACACAACTAAGACCTGGTGCAACCAAATAAAGAAGTAAATATTTTTTTAAAAATTCAGAATAAAGATTTCCATGTTGAATCATAATTTGGTTGAGAGATTATACAACCTTGACCAGAGTATAAGGCATAACAATGTAATGTGAGGGGCTAAGCTCCTAGGACAACTATAAAAGAGCAGAGACCAACCATAGCTTCTTATCCAGCCAGTGATTTACAAGGCTGTCAGGTATTAGTATTCCCATACTTTATCCCTTAGGTATCTTTCTTAAAAACTGGCATTTCACATTTACTGTTACATTGACCAAAAATCAGTGATCACAAAGTAAAACAATGTGGGGCTAGTTTTCACCAATCATACTTGCAAAGGTAAAGAAGAAAGTAGTAATTAATACTGTCATGTGGGAAGGTCAGGAAGTAGGCCCTCTTCAATACTTTCTTGAGATATAAACTGCTGTGTGCTAAGTCACTTCAGTCACGTCCAACTGTTTGGGACCCTATGGACTGTAGCCCACCAGGCTCCTCTGTCTATGGTATTCTCCAAGCAAGAACACTGGAGTGGGTTGCCATACCCTCCTCCAAGGAATCCTTCCAACCCATGGGTCAAACCTGCGTTTCCTACAACTCTGGTGTTGCAGGCAGGTTCTTTACCACTGAGCCACTGGGGAAGCCCACAAACTGGTATAATGAATCATCTGCAGGAAGATGTGGCTCTACTCAAAACAGAAAAGGGACATAAAAATGCCTACACTCTTCGTGCATGTTTCACTTTGGGCAACATTATAAGGCTCTGTAGGTCCTGGACATGAACAGTTATGACCCCTCAGTCTTTAAGGAAATGAAAAAGAGCCTAGAAGAGCCAAAGCCACACAGTGCCACCTGCATTTGGAAGCATCCTGGTCCTTTGACCCCACCGTGCCATGTTATAAAAAAAAGTTCAGAAACATAGTGACTGATGCCTCTATAATGAGCATGTATTATTTCTGCAATAAACACAGTAATAAATATGGTTGTTCTTCAGTCGTTAAGTCGTGTCCAACTCTGACACCATGGACTGCAGCATGCCGGTCTTCCCTGTCCTTCACTATCTCCCAGAATTTGCTCAAACTTATGGCCATTGAGTCAATGATGCCATCCAACCATCTCATCCTCTGTCGCCCCCTTCTCCTGCCCTCAATCCTTCCCAGCATCAGGGTCTTTTCCAATGAGTCCGGTGTCCAAGTATTGGAGCTTCAGCATCAGTAAATATACATGAAACAAACATAGCAATAAAAAGAACTATGACCCAAGCATGGAGCTTTATGATTTAATGCTTAGAACAACTCTATGGTACTACTAATTATGCCTATTTTCCAGATAAGAAAGCTAAGATACAAGTCAATGAAACCTAGGGAAAGAAATTCAGATAGCCTGTATTCTGCAGATTTCTCATACTTCATATTTTCCTGACACCTTATCATCCTCACAAATAGGGCATGAATAACCCACCCAGGTGCCAGGCACACCAGTGTGATAAGGCTGGTCTCTGCCACAACAAGTTCCCCTCTTGTCAACCTTAACTGTGACCCAGTGACTTTCAAACACACCCGTGAAATCCCCGCATGCCTCTGGCTTGCATAATCCATCCTGACCTCTTAAAACTCCTTCCATTCGTCCCTCTGCATGTCCCACCGTGCCCCACTCTCCTAGGACTCATAAATATGATACATTTCTTTCACTTTCATACACATCTCTGTGCTGTCGTTCCACACCTGTGAGCAACTGATCATCCAAAAAAACCCAAAACATTTTCAAGTAACATCATTATTCCTTACAACACAATCTGACACTTAAAACCCTACATCTTTATTACTATTTTACAGATAATATTTGCAGTGAATAGTCTGAAAAAAAGTTACAAAGCAATTGAGAGACCAACATCAAAAGAATGAGATTTTCTGTTTTGGAACAAAGGGAGTTGGGGTTTGTTGGTATTTACTTGACTATGTTTCTGATTTTTTCAGAAATGAACAATATTTGCTTTTATAATAAAAAAGTTGTTTTAAAAAAGTTAATCAAAGGCAAAGCAATAATTAAAAATGGGAGGAGTCAATGAGGCAAGGACATTGTTTACCTAGAAATAAAAAGGATGAGGCTAAAGTTACCTCAATTTGGGGCATAAAAAAGAGGAAAATAAGCATTCATAACTCCACCCTCTAAAAACATGTATATGCTATCAAAATCCAAGCAAAAATTCTATATAGCTCCAGCTCAGTGTTAAGTATAATGTCTTATGCAGTAGGCCTGTGCATAGGAACAAAAAAAAATCTTTATTAGACTTGAGAAAATTTCCACAAAACAGATACCAAGATATTTTAGAGAGTGGAATTCTGTGACTATGTGAATAAGAAACATTTCTAAGTACAATAAATGGTTGTATAAAAATGTATGTAAACTGTCCAAGGAATAAGACTTTCTGCTTTTCCTTTAACTTAAAATCTTCCCCCCTTAACTTTGTTTTATGTATTGAATTTTTTCTTACAAAATATATGCTCATTTTATCAAGCAAAAAGAAAATTGAATGATTTCCCCTCCCCCCCAATACCTCCATCCCTGAGGTAACCAAATCCATCAACAACCTATGCTCTGACAAATATCATGACTATTCTATTTCCTTCTGTTTACAAAACTGGATTGCACTATACTCATAAAGAAAAAATGTACATCCTTCCAGTTTACTATGTGTAGCTCTAATTCATTATTAAATTATCATAGTTTTATTCCACATAACAGAAATCCATAATACATTCAACTAGTCCTGTTACAAAATTTAGTTTGTTTCCAGTGTTTCTGCTTTACAAACATTGTTACAATACATACCCCTGTAAATATGTCCTTATATACTAATGTTTTAACTTCTATAGCAGAGATTACTAAAACTGGGTTGCTGGAGTAAAGAGTAAGTATGTTTTTGTTCTATTTTAACACTGTGCCTAACCTGCTCCCCACCCTAAAAAAGTGGTACAGTCAACGCTCAAATCAGCAACATTTGGAAGAGACCATATCCTCAACACTTGAAAGAGGATTTTTTTTTTTTTTTTGCCAATCTAATAGACAGAGAGCCTGATGAACTATGGATGGAGGTTCATGACATTGTACAGGAGACAGGGATCAAGACCATCCCCATGGAAAAGAAACGCAAAAAGGCAAAATGGTTGTCTGAGGAGGCCTTACAAATAGCTATGAAAAGAAGAGAAATGAAAAGCAAAGGAGAAAAGGAAAGATATTCCCATTTGAATGCAGAGTTCCAAAGAATAACTAGGAGAGATAAGAAAGCCTTCCTCAGCGATCAATGCAAAGAAATAGAGGAAAACAACAGAATGGGAAAGACTAGAGATCTCCTCAAGAAAATTAGAGATACCAAGGGAACATTTTACACAAAGATGGGTTCGATAAAGGACAGAAATGGTATGGACCTAACAGAAGCAGAAGATATTAAGAAGAGGTAGCAAGAATACACAGAAGAACTGTACAAAAAAGATCGTCACAACCCAGATAATCACAATGGTGTGATCACTCACCTAGAGTCAGACATCCTGGAATGTGAAGTCAAGTGGGCCTTAGAAAGCATCACTATGAACAAAGCTAGTGGAGGTGATGGAATCCCAGTTGAGCTATTTCAAATCCTGAAAGATGATGCTGTGAAAGTGCTGCACGCAATATGCCAGCGAATTTGGAAAACTCAGCAGTGGCCACAGGACTGGAAAAGGTCAGTTTTCATTCCAATCCCTAAGAAAGGCAATCCCAAAGAATGCTCAAACTACTGCACAATTGCACTCATCTCACACGCTAGTAAAGTAATGCTCAAAATTCTCCAAGCCAGGCTTCAGCAATACGTGAACTGTGAACTTCCAGATGTTCAAGCTGGTTTTAGAAAAGGCAGAGGAACTAGAGATCAAATTGCCAGTATCTGCTCGATCATCGAAAAAGCAAAAGAGTTACAGAAAAACATCTATTTCTCCTTTATTGACTATGCCAAAGCCTTCGACTGTGTGGATCACAATAAACTGTGGAAAATTCTGAAAGAGATGGGAATACCAGACCACCTGACCTGCCTCTTGAGAAACCTGTATGCAGGTCAGGAAGCAACAGTTAGAACTGGACATGGAACAACAGACTGGTTCCAAATAGGAAAAGGAGTACGTCAAGGCTGTATATTGTCACCCTGCTTATTTAACTTATATGCAGAGTACATCATGAGAAATGCTGGGACTGGAGAAGCACAAGCTGGAATCAAGATTGCCGGGAGAAATATCAATAACCTCAGATATGCAGATGACACCACCCTTATGCAGAAAGTGAAGAGGAACTAAAAAGCCTCTTGATGAAAGTGAAGAGGAGAGTGAAAAAGTTGGCTTAAAGCTCAACATTCAGAAAACTAAGATCATGGCATCTGGTCCCATCACCTCATGGGAAATAGATGGGAGACCTGGAAACAGTGCAGACTTTATTTTTTTGGGCTCCAAAATCACTGCAGATGGTGACTGCAGCCATGAAATTAAAAGACCCTTACTCCTTGGAAGGAAAGTTATCACCAACCTAGATAGCATATTAAAAAGCAGAGACATTACTTTGCCAACAAAGGTCCGTCTGGTCAAGGCTATGGTTTTTCCAGTGGTCATGTATGGATGTGAGAGTTGGACTGTGAAGAAAGCTGAGCACCAAAGAATTGATGCTTTTGAACTGTGGTGTTGGAGAAGACTCTTGAGAGTCCCTTGGACTGCAAGGAGATCCAACCAGTCCATCCTAAAGGAGATCAGTCTTGGGTGTTCATTAGAAGGACTGATGCTGAAGCTGAAACTCGAATACTCTGGCCACCTCATGTGAAGAGTTGACCCAATGGAAGAGACCCTGATGCTGGGAGGGATTGGAGGCAGGAGGAGAAGGGGACAACAGAGGATGAGATGGCTGGATGGCATCACCGACTCAATGGGCATGGGTTTGAGTAAACTCGGGGAGTTGGTGATGGATAGGGAGGCCCGGTGTGCTGCGATTCATGGGGTCGCAGAGAGTCAAACACAACTGAGCGACTGAACTGAACTGAACTGAGCTGAATAGATAAAATGCTATCAAATAGAAATTAGTCATTTAATCTCTTCCAGAAGATAAACACAACATCGCTCACGTGTTCGCTGGCCAGTGTTTCTCCTCTGTTCACACGGCTGACCGTTTTTCCTTTTGCTCTTTTGTCCTTTTCTTCACAATGTCTAAGAGTTCTTTGCAGACCAGGAATATAATATCTTATCATAATGCTGTAAATATTTTCTCCTAATCTTTATTCTGACTTCAATTATGATTTCATTTGCTATATTACTTACTTACAAATTTTACAAACCAATCCAAAGAATATAGCATTGGATTAGTGGTTATAAGAAGCAGATAATGGTATTTTTTGCTTTATACATGAGATCTCTAGAGCCTTCACAGACTGCTACCTATCATAAGCAAGAAGGACAGAGGTTAGCTTTATTTTATCATCAACAGATTATGTCAATAATCCCTGTTTTCAAAAACCACTTTAAAGAAAAAATTTGGACAAATTCCCACCATTTTATGGTAAAAGGAAGATAGAAGAGGAGGAAGCTTATGCAAAAGAATGTTATGTTCTTTCACAAATGAAAATTTATGAGAACAGTCTCTTCCTTACTAGGATAATGAGCTGTAGAAATGCATATTATTAACATATATTATCATAGATATTACACACACACAATAAACTCAATATTACTGTGAGGTGCCAGGCATTATGTTATGTTCTTTCCATGGAGGATCTCATTTAATTCTCTCAACAACCCTGTGAGATATGAATCTCCATTAAAAGATGAGGCTCCCTGAGAAGTTACTTTCACTTGCCCAAAGCACATAGTTACTATAAAATCTAAATACTACACTATGCTATTTAGCAGGAAGTGGGTGTGAGGTCAAACCTTCCAAAGGACAAAAATATTATTAGATATTATCATATATACATACTCTTGCCAGACTGCTGACATATTTCTAAAATCTTATCATATACCTATATCTGACTTACATATGATTATCTTTTGACGGTTTTTGAATGTCAAAGTAACCTCAACACTATCTTATAGGAAATCACATTAGCAAAGATGGTCCAACTGACAAATTTCTCTTTGTTCAATAGGAATAAACAGAGCATCAGATATGCTAGATCCTAGACAGGGGAAGGCAGACACAAAAATGGAGGGGGAAAGGGTAAATAAGTCCTCTAGGTGCCCACTGTTCAGCTAGTTAGAGAAGACGGGATAAATAAATAGTTCCAATAAGACGTGATAAATGTCAAGACTGCTAAACATACATGAAATGCTATAGCACTGCAGAAGACAGAGCATCACTATCTGCAGAAGTCTAGGAAGTGTGCCTGAAAAGGCAATGTTTGAGCTAGGTATTGAAGGATTTGTAGGGTTTTTCCAGGAAGTAAAAAAATGACAATGGCACAAACTAGCAGAAAGAAAACTTGTACAAAGACATGGACAAATGCAAAGGCACAGTTCATTTGGGGAAAGGTTGGAGAAATAAGAATAAGAATGGTTACAAAGTGAGATGTTTCAGGGAAAAAAAGATGAAGGATAAAAATGGTAAGTTGCATTCAGACAAGATGATAAAAGACCTTTTGTGCAACCCTTAGATTTTGGACTTTATCTATGATGGATATGATAAAGGGTTTTTAAACAGGAGAAAGACATCATATTTGTGTATTGCAAAGATAAGTAAGGAAGCCAGCTGTGCATTAGAAGACAATGTAGAAGCAAGCAGACAATTTAGGCAACTGTGGCTTGGTTGAAGTGGCTTAGGTCAAAGATGATGAGAGCCAGAACCAAAGCAGTGGCACAGAGCTGAAGAGAGGATTAGATTTAAGTCACGTAGGAGGCAGAATTGCAAGTATTTGTACCTCACTAAATGAGAGAAGAAAAGTCTCATTAATGACTCAGATTTCTAATTTAAAGCAATGATTACAAATAGATAAAAGGCTTCTTCAGGATTCCGTGTAAATATGTTTTAGGTATTTACTCATCCCTTCAGGGTCTTCATCAATTTCTGAGCTTAGATTTAGCTCACTGGAAGGTTCTGGAAAATACCATGTACTAGTTTTGATTGACAGCTCACCACAGTTTGGGAGCATAGGCAATTTTTAAGCAGGTAGAAATCTTACAGGTTAGGAGGATACTCTGAGTAAAAGTGTAATGATTTGACCAAGCTCATGTATATTCTGAATAACAGACTGAATCGAAATTTTCCAACTCAGGGAGCAATTCATTACACTGATTTTTCAAACACCTGGAGAATTCCAGATTGATCAGTTCCATATATTGAGAGATTCAGTGGAGACTTAGGTAGACATCCACACAACCTAGGCCATGCCATTTCAAACCTGGTAACAGCTTTGCAACCCAACCAGACTTTGCAAAATGCAGCATGGAGCACAAGATTTTAATTACTGCTTATACACCTGCTCTACTAGACCCAGCAAACTAAAGTAGTACAGTTTCCTGGCACTCCTAATGCTTTAATATGATTAAAAGTTATCAAAACCTCAAATCTCAAAAAATCAACTTTAAAATATTGAATCACCACTGAGATATCATTTGCTACTACCTGTATTTAGCAAGATGCTAAATTAGTTCTATGGAAAAGCTACCACACTAAAAAAGAAGAGTACATTTAAAACACAATATGTAAGGACTTCCCTGGTGGTTCAGTGGTTAAAAATCTGTCTTGCAATCCAGGGGACATGGGTTCAATCCCAGGTCCGGGAACTAAGACCCCACATGCCTCAGAGCAACTAAGTCTACGGGCCACAACTAAAGAGTCCTTACACCCCAACAAAAGATCATGCCTGCTACAACTAAGACCCAATGCAGCCAAATAAATTAACTGGAAAAGAGTAATTAATCCCTGCATGCTGTAACTAGACAAAGCCCATATGCAGCAATGAAGATCCAATATAATCAAAAATGTAAACAAATAAAAATGTTAAAAAACAATATATAAATATATATATATATATATATATATTTATACAGTACTAAACAAGTCAAATAAATTACCTTATCACACAATTTGATTCTTACAACTCTGAGATGCATAAAGCAGGCATTATCATTATCCTCATTTTGTAGATGAGGAAATTAAACTGCAGATAAATTCAGAATCACACTTATGAACCTTACTTTCACATATCTTCTGACTCTAAGTTTATATCCCTTCCACTAGGTAGAAATGATTCCCTTTTCTTAATATTTCATTTGAGTTCTTGAGATAAAACACATTAAAATCATTTCTTGGACTTTCCTGGTGATCTAGTGGCTAAGACCCTGAGCTGCCAATGCAGGGAGCCCTGGTTCCATCCCTGGGAACTATATCACATGCCACAACTAAGAGCTGGTGCAGTTAAATAAATAAATAAAAATAAATAATTTATATTGAAGCTGACTTACAGTCTGTTAAAAAATAATTAAATAAAACCATTTATTTATTGTCAACATTTTGCTGCAAGGTAGTGCAGATCAAACCCTTACGAAGGAGCCAGGCTTCATCTGCACAGCACGAATAAACCTGAAATTCTCCTCTGAACACCTCTTACAAACAGGTAGACACTGGGATTACTGATGGTGTAATGAATTTCTCTCCAGCTTCTTCTACACCTATTATTAAAATCACTGGGTAACTTTCTCATCCCCAGCAGAGTCTGCTTGATGAATATGACACCTCCACAATAGTAATGGATAAACACTTTCAAAGGCTGATCATTTTGAGTTGAATTTTTAACCATTATGACTTTGTTCAACAGGAAGGATAGTTGCTGTTATTAAAATGTACAATACATACAAGACAAAAGCATAACCATTTTACACAACTGTCATTTCAGAAGGATTACAGAGACTCGAAAGGGAAAGTAAGTGTAAAAAAGCAATCTATTCAAAATGTTGGTCAAAGCAGAGGTCAGAGTGATGTGGGGCCAGGAGCCAAGAAACAGGCTCTAGAAGCTGGAAAAGATAAAGATAAGGAATCCACCCTAGAGACTACAAAAGGAACAAAGTCCGTCAACCCATTTTGGACTTGGACCTCCAGAAGTGAAAGTGAAAGTTGCTCCGTCCTGTCTCAGCCTTTGTGCCCCCAGTGACTATACAGTCCATGGAATTCTCCAGGCCAGAACACTGGCGTGACTAGCCGTTCCCTTCTGCAGGTGATCTTCCCGACCCAAGGATAGAACCCAGGTCCCTCACACTGCAGGTAGATTCTTTACCAGCTGAGCCACCAAAGAAGCCCAAGAATACTGGAGTGGGTAGCCTGTCCCTTCTCCAGCAAATCTTCCTGACCCAGAAATTGAACTGGGGTCTCCTGCACTGCAGGTGGATTCTTTAACAGCTGAGCCACCAAGAAAGCCCCAGACCTCCAGGGCTGCACCATAATAAATACGCATTGCTTTAAGGCAAAAACAAGTGACCTATACTTCAAATTTAATTTGGAAAACAAATATTACAATTTTTTTTAAGTGAAAATGTTAATCGCTCAGTCATGTCTGACTCGTTGCAACTCCATGGACCATAGCCCATCAGGCTCCTCTGTCCATGGGATTCTCCAGGCAAGAATACTGGAGTGGGTAACCATTCCCTTCTCCAGGGGATTTTTCTGACCCAGGGATTGAATCTGGTTCTCCTGCACTGCAGGCAGATACCAGGATATAGCTGCAAAATAAAACAAAACTACACATTTAGATTCTTTAAGGATAATAATACACATGCAGACAACTGTTTCTAGATATAGTAGGATGCGGCACACCTTCTGAACCCATGAAGAATGATAAGGACAGTTTGAGTATCATTTCATAGTTAAATATTTAGTACTATATTACATGTGAATTTTGTAAAAAACTGACAGTACTATATGATACATCAGTCTCTATTATCCAAAACATAAAATCAACAAGGAAGTTAATTTTTAAATTATACCAACTCAGAAGAATGGTATTGTAAATGTCTAAAAAGAAAAAGATGCTGTTCTCTGAGCAAAAGTACATCTGAAAATTTAGACACCGATTCAAACTTCATTTTACGTGGAACATTTGCCCTATATATAATGGTAACAAGGTCTCTTTAGTTAAGCCTAGTAGTAACAGAGTTCATCATACAAAAGGTATTCAAACTACATGAGTTCAGTTTAGTCACTCAGTCGTGTCCGACTCTTTGTAACCCCATGGACTGCAGCACGCCAGGCCTCCCTGTCCATCACCAACTCCTAGAGAGTTTACACAAACTCATATCCACTCCGTTGGTGACGCCATCCAACAATCTCATCCTCTGTCATCCCCTTCTCCTCCTTCCTTCAATCTTTCCCAGCATCAGGGGCTTTCCAAATGAGTCAGTTCTTCACATCAGATGACCAAAGTATTGGAGTTTCAGCTTCAGCATCAGTCCTTCCAATGAATATTCAGGACGGATTTCCTTAAGGATGGACTGGATGGATCTTCTTGCAGTCCAAGGGACTCTCAAGAGTCTTCTCCAACACTGCAGTTCAAAAGCATCAATTCTTTGGTGCTCAGCTTTCTTTATAGTCCAACTCTCATATCCATACATGACTACTAGAAAAACCATAGCCTTGACTAGACAGACCTTGGTTGGTCAATTAATGTCTCTGCTTTTTAATATGCTATCAAGGTAGGTCATAACTTTTCTTCCAAGGAGTGTCTTTTAATTTCATGGCTGCAGTGATTTTAGAGCCCAAAAAAATAAAGTCTGTCACTTTTTCCATTGTTTCCCCATCTATTTCCCATGAAGTGACGGGACCAGATGCCATGATCTTAGTTTTCTCAATGCTGAGCTTTAAGTCAATTTTTTCACTCTCCTCTTTCACTTTCATCAAGAGGCTCTTTAGTTCTTCTTCACTTTCTGCCATAAGGGTGGTATCATCTGCATATGAGAGGTTATTGATATTTCTCCCAGCAATCTTGATTCCAACCTATGCTTTATCCAGCCCAGCATTTCACATAATGTACTCTGCATATCAGTTAAACAAGCAGGGTGATACAGCCTGATACAGCCCTGATATACTCCTTTCCCAATTTGGAACCAGTCTGTTGCTCCATGTCCAGTTCTAACTGTTGCTTCTTGACCTGCATACAGATTTCTCAAGAGGCAGGCCAGGTGGTCTGGTATTCCCATCTCTTGAAGAATTTTCCACAGTTTGTGGTGATCCACACAGTCAAAAGCTTTGGCATAGTCAATAAAGCAGAAATAGATGTTTTTCTGGAACTCTTGCTTTTTCAATGATCCAGCAGATGTTGGCAATTTGATCTCCAGTTCCTCTGCCTTTTCTAAAACCAGATTGAATATCTGGATGTTCATGGTTCACATAATGTTGAAGCCTGCCTTCGAGAATTTTTAGCACTCCTTTACCAGTGTGTGAGATGAGTGAAATTGCGTGGTAGTTCGAGCCTTCTTTGGCATTGGCTTTCTTTGGGACTGGAATGAAAACTGACCTTTTCCAGTCTTGTGGCCACTGCTGAGCTTTTCATATTTGCTGGCATATTGAGTGCAGCACTTTCACAGCATCATCTTTCAGGATTTGAAATAGCTCAACTGGAATTCCATCTCCTCCACTAGCTTTGTTCATAGTGATGCTTCCTGAGGCCCACTTGACTTCACATTCCAGGATGTCTGGCTCTAGGTGAGTGATCACACCATCGTGGTTATCTGGGTCATGAAGATCATTTTTGTATAGTTCTGTGTTTTCTTGCCACCTCTTCTTAATATCTTCTGCTTCTGTTAGGTCTATACCACTTCTGTCCTTTATTGTGCCCATCTTTGCATGAAATATTCCCTCAGTATCTCTTTTCTTGAAGAGATCTTTAGTCTTTCCCATTCTATAATTTTCCTCTATTTCTTTGCACTGATCACTGAGGAAGGCTTTCTTATCTCTCCTTGCTATTCTTTGGAACTCTGCATTCAAATGGGTATATCTTTCCTTTTCTCCTTTGCCTTTTGCTTCTCTTATTTTCTCAGCTATTTGCAAGGCCTCCTCAGACAACCATTTTGCCATTTTGCATTTCTTTTTCTTGGGGATGGTCTTGATCCCTGTCTCCTGTACAATGTCATGAATCTCCATCCATAGTTCTTCAGGCACTCTGTATTTCAGATCAAATCCCTTGAATCTATTTCTCATTTCCACTGCATAATCATAAGGGATTTGATTAAGGTCATACCTGAATGGTCTAGTGGTTTTCCCTACTTTCTTCAATTTAAGTCTGAATTTGGCAATAAGGAGTTCATGATTTGAGCCACAGTCAGCTTGCAGTCTTGTTTTTGCTGACTCTATAGAGCTTCTCCAACTTTGGCTGCAAAGAATATAATCAGTCTGACATTAAGTAAAGTATTATTTTTAACTTCACCATTGAGAGGGCTGAATTAGCCATACTCACCGAGCACACCATCATTCTTTTCTTTCCTTATTTCTCTCTATCTCCTTAGCCCACTCCCATGCACTGGGCCCCACAGGCAGCCATTCTAACATGCTCAGTGAGTCCTTTAGGGAATTGTTCTTGTAAGAAGTGTACCGTGCTGTGCTTGTGTGTTTTCACGTTGTGTGTTAGTCACTCAGTTGTGTCTGACTCTTTGCCACCCCATGGACTGTAGCACACCAAGCTCCTCTGTCCATGGAATTCTCCAGGCAAGAATACTGGTGCAGGTAGCCATTCCCTTTTCCAGGATATCTTCCTGACCTAGAGATTAAACCTGTGTCTCCCGTATTGCAGGCAGATTCTTTACTATCTGAGCCATCGGGGAAACCCATTATAAATTTCTAATTTACATGAATGATAAATATATCTCCCCCTCTTACATTTACCAAGCACGATAGTCTTCATATCCATTCACGGTGCTTCTGTTTACCTAACCCATTGCTGCTAATGGTCGCAGACAACTCCATGATGTGCACCCATCAGTCCAACCCTCCCAGCAAAGGTCACGCAGTTACCTCCCCACCACCCTTACTAATAATACAGCCGTGAATAACCTTGCTCACATTCTTTTGGAGACCTGGAGGACACATTCCAATGTCTGACTGTAGAAACGGAATTTCTGGGTCACAGAGCAACTACCTAGTTAATTTGCTTAAATAATGCCTGAGTGCTTTCCAAACACTGCCCCAGACTGTGCTCCCACCATCCACACACAGGGTTTCCTGTTTACTGCCCAATTCCCTCCCTCAGCTTTGCCATTATTAGCTTCATAAAGACCATGAACAAGTCTACCTCTGAACCTTGCTTTTCTTTTCACTAAATTTAGACTATTTACTCCAATTGCCTGGTGTGGTTATTCTGAGGAACAAATGTGTGAAATAACATACAAGTACTTTAAGGAATATAAATAGTTGTCTCCAAATGTAAGCAATTACATTGCTGCAATTTTTATTCTTAAAGCAATTTCTAAAATTTCCATCTTGCACCCCATATACTTATACACACCTCTGCCAAAAGAGAGGAGGTAACTGAATAAACCTGAAGCTTGGAAAATAAAACTTTCCCCTGGATACCTAAACATTGAGGGACATGGAAACAGAATGAGGAAAATACATTTTCTTCTTTATTTACTTCTGTATGATTTACTTGGGGCCTGCCTGATGGTTCAGCAGTAAACAACCCACTTGCAATGGAGGAAATACAGGTTCTATCTCTGGGGTTGGGAAGATTCCCTGGGGAAGGAAATGGCAACCCATTCCAATATTCTTGCCTGGAGATTTCCATGGACAGAGGAGACTGGTGGGCTACAGTCAATGGGGTACAAAAGAGTCAGACAGAACTTAGCAACTAAACAACAATGCACTTACCTAATCAAAGATTTTAAGGACTGGCAATCTACTAGCAGTAAAATTAAAAATATTTGTAGAGCAAATACGCATGTAGTACATAAGCAAATTTTCCATCTATGTCTTAAATTTTGTACATAAATTTTATCCCAAGATGTAATTACCTCAAACTTGGTAGCTTCTGAGTTCACAACCTAACAGCTCCTATTTACTGACCACCCACTGTATCAATGTATCATGTATATTTCCTGAAACACTTAGAACAATCCTGCAAGGTGGATGTTACTAGTTCCTCAAGTAAGGAAAGAGAAGAGAGACACAGCAAAGTGATTTACCCAATACAGTAATTAAATGGTAATTAATTGGCAACAGACTCAGAAAACCCCACTAGGTTATTCTAAAGTCCATGCTTCCTCTTTCCACACCACTTCATTTCCTCTTGAAAGATATGTTCAAAGATACCTTCAGCAGAGGGTAGACTATCACAGGAGTTATAAGGATATGAGAAAAATGCCACAGAAATTATAAAGATACAGGCTTCCCTCATGGCTCAATGGTAAATGCTAATTCAGGAGATATAGGTTAGATCCCTAGTCCAAGATGATCCCACAAGCCTGTATTTTTCAGTTCCGTTCAGTCGCTCAGTCTTGTCCACCTCTTGGCGACCACATGGACTGCAGCACACCAGGCCTCCCTGTCCATCACCAACTCCCAGAGTTTACTCAAACTCATGTCCATTCAGTCGGTGATGCCATCCAATCATCTCATCCTCTGTCGTCCCCTTCTCCTCCTTCCTTCAATCTTTCCCAGCATCACGGGCTTTTCAAATGAGTCAGTTCTTCGCATCAGGTGGTCAAAGTATTGGAGTTTCAGCTTCAGCATCAGTCCTTCCAATGAATATTCATTTCCTTTAGGATGGACTGGTTGTATCTCCTTGCAGTCCAAGGGACTCTCAAGAGTCTTCTCCAACACCACAGTTCAAAAGCATCAATTCTTCGGCGCTCAGCTTTCTTTATAGCCCAACTCTCATATCCATACATGACTACTAGAAAAACCATAGCGTTGACTAGACGGACCTTGGTTGGCAAATTAATGTCTCTGCTTTTTAATATGCTGTCTAGGTTGGTCATAACTTTTCTTCCAAGGAGTAAGTGTCTTTTACTTTCATGGCTGCAGTCACCATCTGCAGTGATTCTGGAGCCCAAAAAAATAAAGTCTGTCATTGTTTCCATTGTTTCCCCATCTATTTGTCATGAAGTCATGGGACTAGATGCCATGATCTTAGTTTTCTGAATGTTAAGCTTTAAGCCAACTTTTTCACTCTCCTCTTTCATTTTCATCAAGAAGCTCTTTACTTCTTCTTCACTTTCTGCCATAAGGGTGGTATCATCTGCATATCTGAGATTATTGATATTTCTCCTAGCAATCTTGACTCCAGCTTGTGCTTCATCCAGTCCAGCATTTCTCATGATGTACTCTGCATATAAGTTAAATAAGCAGGGTGACAATATACAGCCTTGACGTACTCCTTTTCCTATTTGGAACCAGTCTGTTGTTTCATGTCCAGTTCTAACTGTTGCTTCCTGACCTGCATACAGATTTCTCAAGAGGCAGGTCAGGTGGTCTGGTATTCCCATCTCTTGTAGAACTCTTTCCACAGTTTGTGGTGATCCACACAGTCAAAGGCTTTGGCATAGTCAAGAAAGCAGAAGTAGATGTTTTTCTGGAACTCTCTTGTTTTTTTGAAGATCCAACCAATGTTGGCAATTTGATCTCTGGTTCCTCTGCCTTTTCTACAACCAGCTTGAACATCTGGAATTTCATGGTTCACATACTGTTGAAGCCTGGCTTCAACAATTTTGAGCATTACTTTACTAGCATATGAGATGAGTGCAATTGTGTGGTAGTTTGAGCATTCTTTGGCATTGCCTTTCTTTGGTATTAGAATGAAATCTCCTCCCCCCAATTCTGATCTGCGATAATCCATTCTCTAGAGATACCTTTTACTGGTACAGTTAAGCATATACTATCTTTTGATTCTCCAACCCTACTCCTGATATTTAAACTCCTATACACACAACATAGGTGTGGTTGGGGGAATATCTGTGTCAACCAAACGACCTAACCAAAAACTTCTATATTCACAATAGCCAGGTTTACTCAGCCAAAGCTGAAAACAATTCAAGTGTCTGACAAATGGATGAACACTCTATGGTATATTTGTACAATGAAATATTGTGCTATGTGCTAAGTCACTTCAGTCCTGTCCAACTCCTTGAGACCCTATAGACCATAGCCAACCAGGCTCCTCTGTCCAAGTGATTCTCTAGGCAAGAATACTGCAGTGGGTTGCCAAGCCCTCCTCCAGGGGATCTCCCCAACCCAGGGATCGAACCTGCATCTCTACGTCTCCTGCATTGGCATGCTAGTTCTTTGCCACAAATGCCACCTGGGAAGCATAGCTGGCTCAGACAGTAAAGAATCTGCCCACAATGGGGGAGACCCAGGTTTGTTCCCTAGGTCAGGAAGACCCCCTGCAGAAGAACATGACAACCCACCTCAGTATTCTTGCCTAGAGAATCCCTTGGACAGAGGCGCCTGGCAGGGAAAGAGTCAGACACCACTGTGTGACTAACACAATGAAATATTACTCAGCAACAAAAAGGAATAATCTACTAATACCTACAAGAGCCTGGATAAATATCAAAAACATTATGCTAAGGGAAAGAATCCAGAAAAACATGTAGGTAAAGCAAATCTATGGTAAAAGAAATCAAACCAGTGCTTGCCTGGAAGGTTGGAGGGAGTTTAACTAGGAAAGAACAGAAGTGAACTTCTTAGGATAATAAATAGTCTGTCATGATGAGGTAAAATGTTTGTAAGAGTGGGAGAACTGTACACTTAAATTTGGTGGATTTTATCATATATATATAAATTATACCTCAATAAAGGTGATTAATAAACTTCCACACACCAATATGTACACAAGAGGAAAAAAAAATCTATTATGCTAAACTTGACCTCCAAAGAAACAGATTCTTAAAAGTCTCAGTTACACCCTCCTAACACCTAATAATCCAGTTACAGGCCTCAGTTCTCTCATTTCTTTTTTTTAATTAATTTTTATTACACTATCCTTGATTTACAACATTCTGTTAGTTTCTGCTGTATAGCAAAGTGAATCAGTTATATGTATACATATATCCGCTCTTTTTTTAGGTTCTTTTCCCATTTAAGACAATACAGAGTATTAATTGGAGTTCCCTGTGTTACATATACTACAGTAGGTTCTTTTATTTTTCACACAACAGTTTGATACAAATTCTATTCAAGTTCCCATACACTATAAACTAGAGGACAGTGGAACATATCCAGGGATATAAATTAAGGTGTAAAAATTTCATGGTCTAAAGGTATTGAAATCATAGAGTGTCTGTTCTCTTATCACTGCAGAATTATGTTAGAAATCAGTATCAAAAGAAAATAACCCACATATTTTCAAGTGCAATGTGACACTTACCAAGAGAGATCTTTGACTTAGTCATTGAAAGCCTAAGTAATTTAGAAGAATGAAAAAAACAGGGTGATTGTAAAGAAGAAAGTATTTAAATGAGAAATTAATATCACAGATACTTTTTTTAAAACCCATGTATTTGGAAATTACTTGCAAAGATACTTTGAAAAACCCTATGTATTTGGAAATACAATTAAATATCTACTTTTAAATGATGGGTGTATCTACAGTAGATTCTCATTAACTATCTATTTTAATAGATAATATTTAATAGATAATAGTATATGTATATGTCAATACCAATCTCTCAATTTATCCTCCCCCACCCCATCCTTTCCCCCTTGGTTACCATAAGTTGTTTTCTACATCTGTAACTCCATTTGTTTGGTAAATAAGTTCATTTGTACCATTTTTTTTTTAGATTCCACATATAAGCAATAGCTTTTGATATTTGTCTTTGTCTGACTTACTTCACTCAGTATAACAATCTCAAGTCCATCCGGTTCTCTCACTTCTAATCCAGATATTTCAGGATCTACTTAGTATTTATTTTGTCCCCAGTGGAAAAAGAGACCTGATCAACCATTCTCAGTACAAGAGTCCTTTCTCTACTGGAAGTTCATTTAAACAGCCTACTAAACTATGAGATTCTGGAAAGCAAAAACTAGTTCTTATTTACCCATGCTGTGTGCCTAATATCTGTTAAATGCCAAATATGTTTTGGATAGATTTCATTGGTCCAAATAAAAAAATTCAGTGCTTTGCACAATATGTAAGTGGTGTGCTGGAACTAGCTAATATCAGCTTTCAAGGAAGCCAACTCTGTACATTTCTTCCCAACTCCACGCTCACCTTGCACCAGCAGCTTGAAATAAGCCACAATGAAAGTATTTTGTGATACTACAGTTTATAATAAGAAATATAGGGACTTCCCCGGTGGTCCAGTGGTTAAGACACCTCATCTCCAGTGCAGGGGGCATGGGCTCAATCCCTGGTTGGGGAACTATGATCCCACCTGCCTCCGAAAATAAATAAAATGGGGGTTTATTTTAAAAGAGAAGAAATATACATTTGGTCTTCCACCTGTTCCTGGCACTTGCGTGTGCACTCTGTCGCTCAGTCATGTCCGACTCTTTGTGACCCCAGGGACTGCAGTCTGCCAGACTCCTCTGTCCATGGAATTTTCCAGGCAGGAATACTGGAGTGGATTGCCATTTCCTCCTCCAGGGGAGCTTTCCAATCCAGGATAGAACCTGGGTCTATTGCAGCTCCTGCGTCTCCTGCTTTGCCAGGAGGATTCTTTACCACTCTGCTACCTGGGAAGCCCCTGCTGCCGGTACAGAGCTCTTAAAACCCTTGAGAGCAGTAAAGGTGTCTTGTTATGTTATTAAGGTGACTTCTGAAAAGCTCCTAAGGAAGGGAGGTCAGCAGCCAGTAGAACCAACCACCTGCCTAGAGGGTTGGGACTGAAAGTCCCATCCATCCCACTCCCTCGAACTCAGGGGAGGGAAAAGGGACTGGATGTTGAATCCATCACCGAAGGCTAAGGATTTAATCAATCATGCCTCTGTAATGTGCGCGTGTTAGTAGCTCAGTCGTATCTGACTCTTTGTGAGCCCATGGACTGTAGCCCACCAGGCCCCTCTGTCCGTGGAATTATGAGGCCTCTATAAAAACCCAAAAGGAGGGGGGTTAGCAGAGCTTCTGGGATGGAGATGCAGCTTTCCTGGGGAGACACAGGCAGAGCCGTATCCTCTGAAAAACATGGAAGCTCTGAGCCTCTTCCACAGACTCTGCCCATGCATCTCTTCCGTCTGGCTGTTGTTGGGTTATATTCTTTTATAATAAACTGGTAATCTCGCAAGTAAAATGCTTCTCTGATTTCTATGACCTGCTCTAGCAAATTACTCAAACCCAGGAAGGGATCATTGAAGCCTCTAATCTATAGCCAGCTGGTCAGAAGCACATGTGATAAGCCGGGCTCATGATCTGCACCTGAAGTTGAGCAGGGTGGTGGGGGGCAGACTCATGGAACTAAGCCCTTAACCTGTGGAATCTCAGGCTATCTCGAAGTAGATAGCTTCGGAATTGAGTTGAATAGAAGGATAACCTGCTGATGTCAGAGCGCTGCTTGCTTAATGTGGGGGAAACCCTAGACCCTTCAAACACACACTGGAACTCATCACCAAAAGTTGCATTTTCACTGCAGAATTGGGCGAATGCTGTAAATCAGGGCTTTTTGGTTTTGTTCTTTTTTTTCTGAGACACAATCTATAGCATATTACTGATCACTCAAATTTAAGAAGGAGGTGGGAGGGATGGAGGGGAGAAGGAGGGCGAAGAGGAAAGACAAGAGGGGGAGGGCAGGAGGAGAGAGGGGGAGGGCAGGAGGAGGAGAACTGAGGGAAAACCTAAAGGACCCACAGAGGTCAAACAGTTACTCCACTGCTCTCCACCTAAGTGGAGATTTTCCAACATCTGGAAAATTATCCTAATATCAGGAATGTCAAAACAGGAGTGGGAAAATGCTTCTGTATCACTTTATTTCTAATTATCTCTATCTCTCTTTTAGAGTAAAAAGAAAAAAACCCTTTTCTTTCTTTTTTGAATCCCAGACTATTTCAGCTGGAAGAAACACTCAGAATAGTTTTCTTCAACTCTCTCCTTTTTCAGGTGGAGAAACGGAAGCCCATGAGATAATAAGATTTGGAGGTTGCAGTGCTAAAGTTACTTGGGAAATGGGGACTCCATTCCTGGCCTCCTGATTTTACCACCATGTCTATGTCTATTGCTCAAGCCAACAGGGGCTCCAATCCAGTTTCAGCCCTTACCAAACATAAGTTGCACGGCCTTTCTGAAGCTCAGTTTCCTTGTGAATAAAACAAGAAGAGCTAATGATTTCTACTCCACAATTTGTTTTAAAGTATATAATATCTACCAAGAGAGGTACAAGAAATCACAGTTGTTATTATTAAAGATGCATATGTCTTCTCTATTCAATTAAATCATGAACTTTTTTAACATATAGGGATATTTACTCACAGCGCTGTCTGTAGGTGCCAAAAAACTAGAAATAAGGCAAATGCTTGCTAACAGAGAAATTATGAAATAAATTACAGTCTATCCACACTGTGAATATTAGGTCACCATAAACAAGAATAAATTAGATCACTTTTTCAGACAGTTCTCTATCCCTTTTGGTACAGGTTTCCATTCTGTGGCACTGTGCAGTAGAGAAACTGGTAAGTGTATTTCCTGATGCACCTCTCCTTAAATTCTCAGGTACCTTCATCTACATTTTCCTTCTTAATTATACACTAAGGCCCACACTAAATATGAGGCACCTGATTAAATGATACCAAAGATCTATGCCTGGAAAATTTTCTAGTGCTGGCACTCTGTGACTGCTGTCTGATGTAAACGCAAAGTCACTTGGATTATGAGAGTAAAAACCAAGACTGGATTTCCCTGCTGGTCCACTGGTTAAGAATCCTCCTGCCAATGCAAGGGACATGGGTTTGATCCCTGGTCCAGGAAGATTCCACATGCCTTGGGGCAACTAAAGCCCATGTACCACAACTACCCAGCCTGCACTCTAGAGCCCAGGAGCTGCAACCATGGAGCCCACGCGCTGCAACCAATGAGGCCCTTGCTCTAGAGCCCGTGCTCCACGAGAGAAGCATCCGCAACTAGAGCATCCCCGACGGCTGCCACTAGACAAAGCCTTCACGCAGCAACGAAGACCCGGAGAGCGCAGCCAAAAACAAATAAATGTTTCTTTTAAAAGACTCTTGTGTACCTGGGAGTGCCTTTCGCGTGATAGGAGTGCAAAGTACTGTTCATATGGCTAATGCCATTTCTAAATCTGAATGCTGTACTAACACATATATATGGAATTTAGAAAGATGGTAACGATAACCCTATATGCAAAACAGAAAAAGAGACACAGAAATACAGAACAGACTTTTGAACTCTGTGGGAGAAGGTGAGGGTGGGATGTTTCAAAAGAACAGCATGTATACTATCTATGGTGAAACAGATCACCAGCCCAGGTTGGATGCAAGAGACTAGTGCTCGGGCCTGGTGCACTGGGAAGACCCAGAGGAATCGGGTGGAGAGGGAGGTGGGAGGGGGGATCGGGATGGGGAATACGTGTAATTCTATGGCTGATTCATATCAGTGTATGACAAAACCCACTGAAATGTTGTGAAGTAATTAGCCTCCAACTAATAAAAAATAAAAAATTTAAAAAAATAATAATAAATAAATAAATCTGAATGCTGGATCCTTCTCAACATTTGTTTGATCATCAAACATTAATTGAAGGCCTATGGTGTGTCAAGCCCTGTGTTTGATGTTAAAGAGCAACGCTGCAGTCGCAGAACTGCCTTTTGTCAGATTCCACAAAAAATGTCATGACATGAAAGAAAAGGAGGGACGGGAGAAGCCCCACACCTGTCGCATCCTTGGCACTGAGTCATGGCATCACCCAGAGGGGCCGCAGGGCAGCAGTGAAGTTCCCTGCTGGAGGGACAACACAGCCACTACTGAATCACCGTAGGTATCTTTAAAACTCTATGGGAAACAAGCCTTTCCAAGTCAGTCACACACAGTTCTTTAGCCTACAATGGTATTTAAATTAACTTCCATTCTGCTCCTTTCAGCTACCAGACCAGGTCCAAATATTCATGCCCTGCCCAGAAAACAAAATATATGTTAGGGGCCATTTTTCAATATTTCCCTTTTCTTAATGTTATCTGAAAAAAACGGCAGTTACTAAGCATCATCTGATGAAAGAAATCCCAAAATAATTTATTTCATATTTTGAAGCTCCAACTCCAAACACTAGTTCACTTAATGTTTATTTATTACTAGCTTCTTCTACAAAAAATATTAATACCACTTCTATTCAGTTCTGAAAACATGTAACTTTCACATATCCTTGATAGCTTTCTTCTTGTGATCGTCTTCTTCTTGTGATCACTTTCTTCTTGAGACATCGGACTGTCCCAAGAGAGGAAATTCAGGAGTGATTTCCAGAAAACATCAAAGAATTGGTTGTATTAACACTTTGGTGCCATTGATCTCACCCCCATGGTCAAGCAGGAACCTGATGGGTTCCTGGAAAAACCTACATCCTTTTGAACAAACAAATCCATTGGAAGATACTGTTCACTCACAACATCAAACACAAAGGGGCAAGTGTCTAAGTATTTCAACCATGACTACAGATTTTGAAGATTTTCTACATCCTTTATAGTCCAATCAGGAAAAATTTACTCAAACACACACTGTACCTAAATTAGAACACAGAACTTTGAATCTTTAACTAACTACAGCTGCTGCTGCTGCTAAGTCGCTTCAGTCGTGTCCGACTCTGTGCGACCCCATAGATGGCAGCCCACCAGGCTCCTCTGTCCCTGGGATTCTCCAGGCAAGAACACTGGAGTGGGTCGCCATTTCCCTCTCCAAACCACAGCTATGCCTCTAGAACGTAAAAACATGGCAAATAGAAAGCATACAATATCAAAATAACTTTTTAAATGATATCATGAATTAATTTAAAAATTGTAAGCTGTTTTCACATGTTGACATGGGATGAAAATGAAAAATCACGATTAAATGTCCCTACTGTTCTAGTAGCATTAACTCAACATCTCGCTGGCACTTACACTCACAAGACCCAAGGCTAGAGTTATATGAACAACAGCCCAGTCAATACAGTCAAGGAAAGGTTACTTCAGATCTGATTAGATGATTAGTAACCTTGATCTTTTCAGAAGGGTAGACTTTAAGAAGTCTGGAGACATTTGTAACAAGGTTAAACATTCCACTTAAAATTCATTAACTCAGAATCATTCTTATGTAAAAGTGTCAGGTAGCGTGTCTCATCAATTTCAGGTATTTATTAAAAAAAGTAAAAATGCCATTTATCTAAGCTAGAATTTCACATGATCACCAATTTGGATTATAATGACTCCCTGTAACTGCAGGAGCACATCCTACAAAAATATACAAACCCACATTTTGTGCAAAAAAAAATGGATAACTTTTAAATATAAATGTTACTAATTGAAAATGAACCTAAGAACAATCACTGAGAGTCCAGAACAATTACAGTATTTTCAATTACCAAAATCCTATTCTAGAATTAGGCAGACTCAATGCATTAATGCTATAAAAGGGGGGAAAACTGAAGTACTGAATAAAGGAAAAACCACAGCCCTAATGTAACTACCGCCACAAAAATGCAAACAAATTCAGAATCCACAGTGTCTCCTTGGATTCCAAAACACAACACTGGTCTTTATACTGTCTGAAGGATACTAAGCCACATTCCCTGTTATGAAGCCTCACACATCGCTGTGCAGATTATGAAACTGATGTTTATTTATGCTCTAACAAAAAGAACAGTGAGAACTGGCATAAACGGTTCATCATAAATAACCATCTCACTACAGTTCAGATTCACAACTCATTTATCCATCCTTCACAGATTTGAGAACTAAGAGAAATCAGCCCTCTAGGTATTAGTAGCTGGTTGAAGACATTCAATGGATTGCTTGATTTCAGCCAGTTTTTGTTTCAGAGCTGTGGTTTTAACTTTACATTCACTTTCAATATTGAAATTTTGCTTCCTTGAAGATGCATCCATTTGAGCCCAGGTCAGCAGATTATAAAAATGCCTGAACTACTCTGCCAGCAATTCCTACCCACTCTGA
The DNA here is from genome assembly GCF_019320065.1 of Cervus canadensis. Classification (NCBI taxonomy): domain Eukaryota; kingdom Metazoa; phylum Chordata; class Mammalia; order Artiodactyla; family Cervidae; genus Cervus; species Cervus canadensis. The sequence goes on along the minus strand of NC_057393.1, from coordinate 76,677,936 downwards.
AACTGTCTGTCTCCCTCCTAGAGCCTACAGGCGGTGGCCTCCCATCCGTAAATAAGTCCTGGTAGACCCCTTGGGTACCTCCTGGCTCTGCTTTTACCAGAAAGCTGCCTCTTCCAAAATTCGACAAGCCACACATTCTCTCAAAACAGCAAAAGGAAAATTCAGAATCAAGGTAACAATAAAACCCGCCAATGGACTCTGTCAAGACTTAAAAAGTCTTTGAAAGACTTCCTTGATTCCCACAGGATTTTCAGAGATGACAACTGAAGGAAAGATATGATAGGGGCTAGGAGGTTCGTGTGTTTCAAGAGCAATTCCGAGTAACTTGAAACTAGATAAACTACTGCTGTCAAAGCTATGCAAAGATGCCTCTGTTTCTGGAATGGTAATATTTCTTTTTCTATCACAGATAAGGTATGCACATAGTTTAAAAAAAAAAAGTCCCCAAAGGTATGTGAAACTAAGTCTGCCTCCCACCCGTCCTCCAGCTCCTTTCCCAAGGACAACTTCTGTTTAAGTCCCCTTCTGTAGACTTCCAAGCACATGCAAACACGCCTGAGTGTTTTAAACCAATTATCCTCTATTACACACACACACAGTGGCAGCTGCAAAATTACTAAACGCCTCTGGGCTTCAGGGTGGCAATCTGTGGAGGGGTGTGGGGTGGGAGGAAAGAGAAGCTATCCTGAAGCTGCGGATTTGCACAGCATGCACCCGGTTCTTACTTTGTGGATGTCCGACTTGCACGCCAATGGAAGTCTCTCAAAACCAGGGCAGAAGGTAAACCCACCGCTAGCCAGCCCTTGGCACTGCACCACCTATCCGCATTAGCCAGCACTTTCTACATGTCTCAATCTTTAAAGCAGATTTTGTATTCTCACTAGGTTACGTGTAGTGTCTCGACCCACCTTCAGAAAAGAAAAGGAGGCGGAAAAAAAAAAAAAAAAAAAGGCTAATACTCTGAAGGTAACTTTCAGAACCAGGTGATTTCCTTCCTTCCCCGCCAACGTGCGCGTGTCCTCGGGAAGGGTTCAGCCTCGCACGGAATCACTGGAGCGGCGAGCCCAGAACACAGAAGCCCGGAGACGGTAGACCGCGGTGAGGGCGTCCAGAGCCCTGGGCCGCGCTTTTCTTCCAGACAAACGTCTCGGAGCAGAGAGCCCTAAATCTCGGGGCCCTACCTCCTCCCCCGGGATGCTCGCACGCCGGGGCGGACGGAGAGCTGCGGACTCTGTCCGGAACGGCAACTTGAGTCCCGCGCCCTCAGGCGCCGCCGGGTTCCCGACCGCCCGCAGGGTCCCCTCCCCTCGCCTCGCCGTCGCCGTCCGGCAACCCCCGGGAGGGCAAGGCTCCAAGCGGCGACCCTCCCCCTCCACCCCCGGTCTCCCCGCGCCGCGATCCCCGCGCGCCCGGGCGGGGAGGAAGCCACAGGTAGGGGGCGGCGCGCGCTCACCTGCGCAGGAGGGGTGCCCTCGGCGCCGGCCGCAGACCAGGAGGCGGAGGAGGCCATGTTGTGCAGCGGCGGCGCCGAGAGGCTCCTTCCAGGAACTCCGCTCTCCCCTCCCCGCCCTGCCGCTCCGGCCCCCAAACGTGGGACTTCTCGGAGAAAAGTTCGGCGGCGGCTCCTGAACGCCCGCCCCGTGCGGCGTCTCCTCCCCTCCGCAGCGTCCCCAGCGGCCGCCAGGTGCCCGCCGGAGCCGGTGCGCGGGGGGCGGGCCCCGCTCAGGTAAAGGCGCGGGGCGGCCGAGCCCGCTCCCCGCTGGCCCCGAGGAGCATGCCCAGTCGGGCGGCGGCGGGGAGGAGGAGCGGCGCCCAGGGCTTGCGGTGGAGGTGGGGGCTCACCTGAGAAGAGGGGGGCGGAGGTGGCTCCGGGAAGGGACGGGGGGCAGGTCCTGCTTCCTGCGGGTTGCTGAATTATAATAACAAAATAATAATAGTTTATAGTGATTATATTATCCCATTAAAACAAACTAATAAAACCGCTAGTAACAGTAATCTCTATTGGCTCAAGGGTTGCTTATTCAAGTGAATAAAATCTGTAGTTAATTTTACTTTGGCGTTTTTATTATTATTAATCCACAGCCTGCAACCCATGGAGAAATAGCGTTTGCGGCGCAGTTTCCAAACAATGTCCCTAGCCTCCTTACACCCATCCGAGGTCCCAGCAGCACTTAGGTGGCCTCAACTACCTGTCCAGTGAAAATATGAAACTCTGGAGTCGTCGTGGGGTGTGAGCCAGATACTGAGCCTGATCCATCAAGGAAATAGGGGCAGGACCTCTGAACGTCCTTGTTTCAAATGGCAAGGCTTCACGGAGCTCCTGTCCTGGGAGACAGTTGGATGCAGGATGCCGCTCCCACAGAGCTTATTCAGGGTGGGGTGCAGAGGGAGGCAACTGGTCCTCACAGAAAGCCTCCCAAAGGGGAGCCCTTCTCTAGAGCAGGCCCAGGCATTAAGGGACAGCCAATCATATTGGAGAGAAAGTTATTTTTCAATTCTCCCTCAGCTCTTCTGATTGCTAGAGGAAAATATTCTTTCTCAAACACTGGCTAAACTTCCTATTTATCAGGGCCCAGATTAAAAACCCTAGGTAAGCACTGGTAGCTAACTAAATGTTCATTGTTTTCTTTCATTGTTTACTGTCACTTTCTGTTTATAGCAAATAACAGAGGTGTTTTTTATTGATGGTTGGGATCCAAAGTTTTCTTTTTAAGCAAGTATGTATAAGTTTAACAACATTATATAATGATAATAAAATATGTCTATCTATTATTTATCTATATAAATAAAGATTTTAATCATTTGGATAGAGCCTGTTAGGCTGCAGTCCTCGAAGAATCTCGAAGAGTCGGACATGACTGAGCAACTTCACTTTCACTTTTCACTTTTATGCATTGGAGAAGAAAATGGCAACCCACTCCAGTGTTCTTGCCTGGAGAATCCCAGGGATGGGGTTGCACAGAGTTGGACACGACTGAAGTGACTTAGCAGTAGCAAGATAAAGCAAGAATTCTAGAGACACTAGGGAATGACTGAATTATGGGAAACTGACATTAGTTGGCAGTTTCACCAACTAGTGACAGGGAAATTCTGGAATAACTCCTGCACCAGAGAGCCGTGAGTTAAATGTGCCAGGGGCTGAACACCTAGCTCACTTCCTCCATAACACACTGAAAGCTGAAATAACATTTATTGCCATCAGCTCTGTGGTGGGTGGGCTCTGTGCTAAGTCCCGTTTTCATAACGTCTCATTTAGTCCTCACAAAATCTTCTCAAGACAGGCAGCACAATCTGGAAACAGAGGCTCAGAAATGTTATTTTAGCCGAGGTCACGAAATAATGGAGCACCTACAACTCTATAGTTCGGGCATGCTTAACTTGAATTTGAAAAACCACTTTGGAATTTAGCAAGTCCACAAAGTCTCTGAAAATTTATGTTAAATTCTTTGTGCTGTTTCATGGAAGCAAGGTATATAGTGTTCATCAATTTTTCAGAAAGATCTACATTTTTTTTCTTTTTTTTCTTTTTCAGAAAGATCTACATTTTAAGAGCCATTGTCACCATTATTTAGAAGATAGTGCCATGATTTGGATTATAAGATCCATGGAGGCAAATGCCCTGTTTTCTTCACTGTGCCTAGACTGGTGCTTTATCCCCTCTGACTCTTTGAGATCCCATGGACTATGTATCTCACTGGGTTTCTCTGTCCATGGAATTCTCCAGGCAAGAATACTGCAGTGGATTGCCATTCCCTTCTCCAGGGGATCTTGCTGACTCAGGGATCGAACCCTGGTCTCTCACATCGCAGGCAGATTCTTTAATGAGACACCAGGGAAGCCCTTCATCTCCTTAGCCACTCATTGGAACTGATAGAACTAAATCAAATGTGTGATGCAGAAAGTATAAGCTAAAGAACAATTAGTGGCGACATTGGAAGAGCATCACCTTGGTAAATCATGTGCACACACAGCTAATTTACGAGCCAGCTCCCTGGCACCCACACAGGCCTAAGAGCCATCTTAAACAAGTGGCAAGCAGCCAACCAGGTAGACAATAGAGGGAGGAAGGAGCAAAACTTTACAGGAAGTTAGCACAAGCAGCAGCACCTGGGACGTGAGCCCAGAGAGAGTACATTCCTGCAAATCCATTCCAGTCCAGTCTCTCTGTGGCCGTCTCTTTCCGAGAAATACTTGTCTTCAGGTTAAAGACTCTCCTCCAAAAGCCAGCTGCAGCACTACCAAAAAAAGCTGACTGCTGGGAGTGGAGCAGCATCTCTCCTCCCCAAAACCTTTCCATACAGACCATGACTGTTTCTAATTTCGTCCTTCTCTGTGTGCCCGCCCCCATTCACAGCCATGTCTTAAAAGGACAGCAGCCAGCCCTATGTCCCTGCTTCCTCACCTGCACGCTCCTCTACTTCAGAGTCACCAGCCTCTGTCCCTCCTCAGCTACAGAAACAGCTCTTCTCAGATCACCATTGACCTCCTATTTGCCACGTCCATCAAGGATTTTTCCATCTCTTATCTCAGTTCATCTTTTGAGGGCACTTAACACGGTTGACAGTTCCTTTCCTTTCCCCTTACGTCTTTTCTAGGATTTTTTTTTTTTTTTTCTTTTCTAGGATTTTGATCTCAGTCTTCCTAACGTCTCAAACCATGGGCTGTCTCTCTTTAATCCAACCCACATAAAGGCTACAGATTTCACATGGTGCTGGTGACGGTTTAGTTGCTAAGTCGTGTCTGACTCTTGCAACCCCATGGACTGTAACCCGCCAGGCTCCTCTGTCCATGGGATTTTCCAGGCAAGAATACTGGAGTGGGTTGCCATTTCCTTCTCCAGGGGATCTTCTCAACCTAGGAATTTTCTGCACCATAGGCAGATTCTTCGCCTCTGAGCCACCAGGGAAGTCTCGCAGCTTTCACATAACATCTCCCAAATCCAACTTAATTTCCCTGAACCCCAAACCCATATTTCATCATTTCCAAAATAGAACACCTTGGGACTTCCTTGGTGGTGGTCCAGTGGTTAAGACTTCCACTGCAGAGAGCGCCAGTTGGAGCCCCTGGCTGGGGAACTAAAATCCCACACGCCTTGAGGCAAAAAAAAAAAAAAAAAAAAAGGAACACCAAGCAACGCAGACCCTGAAGCCAGAGAGGAGAGATGGAGGTTTTGGAAGGGAGAAGACTCCCTGCCCTAACCCCTGCTCCCTGTAAGTCCAATCAGATAATGAGTTCCAGATAATTCTTCCCACCATCTCTAAATTGTCCCCTCTTAGCCATCCCCACTACAGCCCAGTCTTCGCCCGTCTAAGTGCCATGATTTATTGAGCAATTACTATGTGCCAAACCATGCTGATTTGCAGTTTCTCATCATCTCTCATCTAAACCAACAATTGCCTCAGTTTTGGATAGTACATCAGTTCTGTCATCCAATATTAGGATTGTTCTGTAATTTCAAATCTGCTCACATGACTATAAACATGATTTGAAAACCTCTTAAATCTCTCTTTATCCTTCAGGATAATATTAGATTTAGGAGGGGTACCCTGTCTGCTGCTCCCACCTGATCTCAGCATTTCTCCCTCAGCATTTCCATCTCCATGCTCTTCCTCATCTCGGTCTCAGCACACCACACACACAGCCATTCTGAATTATTTGCAGTTCCCCCCAAACATCAAGTTCATTGTCTCTACAGGCTGTCCCTACCGCCTAGAAAACCCTTCTCCCCATCCTCCAACCCTCTGCCTCCTCCATCCCTCCATCATCTCTGTCGGGCTTGCATGCATGAGCAGTCATGTCCAACTCTTTGTGACCCAGTGGACTGTAGCCTGCCAGGCTTCTCTGTTTATTGGATTTCCCAGGCAAGAATACTGAAGTGGGTTGCTGTTTCCTCCTCCAGGAGATCTTCCTGACCCAGGGATCGAACCTTTGTCTCCGACATTGAACCTTTGTCTGTCTCTGACATTGGCAGGCAGATTCTTTACACTGACTTGGGAAGCCCCGCCCCCCCAATCTCTGTCAGGTTAACTTCTATTCATCCCCCAAGACCCTGGCAAAAATTTACATCTTTTAGGAAGCCTTCCCTGACCCCTTTTCTACTGATATTAAAATATGGCTCATCGCCCTTTCTTTGTTCTTCCAAAGCAACATACCTCTAGTTATCCTGAAGAGTGTGCTGTGTGCGCTCAGTTGCATCTAACTCTTTGTGACCTTATGGACTATAGTAACGGCTAAGCTTTGTGAATTGCAAAAAGCGAGGCCCTATTGTGAAGAATGGGTCTACATTTTTTGCAATTCAGAAACCTTAAACATTACAAAAGCCAACAACCTCCACTGAATTGATGTGAGGCTGTTTATCATCTTTATTCCATTTAGAGTGATTGAATGTGTTTCCGTTATGGGGTACCTGCCCCAGCTTCTTTCATGATTTCAGTTACATGATATAGACACATACGACCATTGCTTTTCTTGTGTTTCTCCCATTCTGATCAAAAACTGCTTGAAGCTTCACCTGTATCTTTTTTCATGTCCAAATCCCCAGTATTTAATATAATTTCTGGTTCTAGAGAGGTTTGCTGAATAAATTAAGGATATACTGATATTTGTGACTTAGACTGTATTTCATAGAACTGATTCCCAAAGTTGAAACCTGATACCTTCCCTTGCTTCCCACATCGTATACCTTCTCTGGATACCCTGCACACACACCAGATTTCTCACTGTATAATAACTGTGTCACCAGTGAGACAGAGCTGCCAACAAAGCAAAGATAACTACATATTAATCTTTGTATTTCTGGATTTGTTGTGCCCAGCACAATCTCAGGCACATCATATACAATACATCTTATATTGTACATCATTTCAATACATCTTGTTGAATGATAGAAGGTAGAAAAGGACAGTGGGCAAGAGAGAAAGAAGGAAAGATAAAAATAGGAAGAATGGAAGAAGTCTGGGTGAAAATGATTTAATCTCTATTTAGAGGACTCCTATAGTATATTCTAAGTGTAATATGCTGTCACTTTACAACATTGGTCATATTTGTACATCACTTTCATTACATAATATTTTTATTTAAATTAGCTTACTTTCTAGCTAAACACATTTGTTTGTTTGTTTAGGCTGGGTTTTCATTGCTACAGAAACTTTTCTCTAGTTGCAAAGAGTTGGGGCTACTCTCTATTTGCAGTACACAGGCTTCTCATTGCAATGGCGTTTCTTGTTGTGGAGCCTGGTCTCTAGGGTGCATGGGCTTCAGTATTTATAGCTTGTGGCCCAGTAGCTATGGCTCCTGGACTCTAGAGCACAGGTTCAGTAGTTGTGAGGCACGGACTTATTTGTTCCTTGGCATGTGGGGTCTCCCCAGACCAAGGATCGAACCCATGTCCCCTGAATTAGCAGGCAGATTCTTTACCACTGAGCCACCAAGGAAGCCCCAACCCATTTATTTTTAAAAGAAACTTTTTCTTCTTACCCTAATGGAAAATCACTTTCCCTTGCAATAAACAATATGATGAAAACAAAATATAACAAAATGTTAATTCCTTGTTTTATTCTGTATTCTGCTGAAACCCCCTCTTTTTGTTAAAAAAAAAAAAAAAGACTTAGTAAGTGTTAAGTGGATGTGAAAATTGCCACTAGATGTGATCTTTCTCTTTAATGTTAACTGAAGGAGTGGAAAAGAACTGAAAAGGTAATAACTGATTCTTATTCGGTATTATTTAATGCCTTATCCTTAAGCCACCTACTGTTAGCTCAAGAACCACCAGCTAAAGGAAGACCATACACACTTTCCTCTCTTTTTTCCTCATTCTGCTTCTACACTTATGATATTTCTCCACAACTTTAACTGGACACTCTATTCTGTCCAGAGTAATTCCTACTATAATTAGTCTCTAACTCATGACTATGTTTAAACAGGAGGAATTTTCCACCTGACCATTAGCGAGAGAGAGGCTGCTTTCTCACGTGGTGTCCCTGCAACCTCAAATCAACAAGGAAGCAAGAGTTAATACAGAAATTTTTAGCCTGTGAGAAAATGTTTTTAAAGTTCAGGAGATTATGGTTAGCAAATGTGCATTTGTTTCATAAAATAAGCAAGTAATAGAAAAGCATTTCTCAAATAAAAAAGAAATATCTCTGTATATTTGGTTACCCCTACCCATGGGGACTGTGATCATATGCAGAAATATGTCCTTTAATTTGTAAATTTTTATGAGGGAAAACAGCTCAGCAAGCACAAAGTTGAACCAAAATGTTTTCTTTCTTGTGGCTTTTGGCTTTCTCTCCTCCATTTATGGTCTCAACTGGGTAGAAACTCATACTTCTAAATACACAATAAAGATTATGGCCTAGCAATATTTTTATCAAAGTCAACTGGAATGAGAGTATAATGTTTATTTATTGAGTAAGTTTTGCAATCCCATGTAGAATATGGTTAAGTAATTTATTTTAATATCTATTTCCATTTCTTAATTCCTTAAATGTTAAAAAATAAATAGAGATTTTTCTGATATTCCCCCAGGAAATGAGAAGTATTGTTGACTCAACATATTTAAGATAACTAATTATTGACTTTAAAAACCCAATCATCCATATGATCCAACAGATTCACTCTCGAGTATCTACTCCTTGGAAAAGATGAAAACTCTAATTCAAAAAGATACACACACACCCAATGTTAATAGAGGTACTATTTACAGTAGTCAAGACAAGGAAGCTGCATAAATGTCCATCAACAGATGAGTGGATAAAGAGGAAGTTTCTATTGTACATATATTACTTAGCCACAAAAAAAGAATGAAATAACGTAATTTGCAGCAACATGGATGGACCTAGAGATCATCATACTAAGTGAAGTAAGACAGACAAATATTACAGGATATCACTTACAAGTGAACTCTAAAAAATAATGCAAATGAATCTACTTATAAAACAAACTAACAAAGAGAAAACAAACTATGGTTACCAAAAGGGAAAGGGTGGAGAGTAGGGATAAATTAAGAGTAAGGGATTAATAGCTATTCACTGCTATATATAAAATAGATAAGAAACAAGGGTTTACCACATAACACAAGGGTAATATTGTAATATTCAATATCTTGTAACAACCTGTAACGAAAAATCTGAAAATATACATATATATATGTATTACTGAATCACTTTACACCTGAGACTAACACAATATTGTACATCAACTATACTTTAACAGAAACATTTTAGATGTCTAAGGGAAAATAGACCCTAATTAGAAATCATTAGTTATATGTATCAATTTATTTGGGGCTTATTTTTCTACAAGTGATATTTTTAAAGTCACATTTAATTTTCATATTTTAAAACTATATGTCACATTAATCTACAGGGCTACAGCTTTATATATTCAAAAGTTAGAGAATAAACCCCTTTACTTTGCAAAAGAGAAAAGAAACCAATCACAAAGTAGTTTATGACATGGGCCTAATAAACCTTATCATCATAATAATCTTTATAATAATAATAAACTTCATGGTAAAGTTACAGAAGAAAACTTTAAAGGTTAAGTCTATTCTACCTCCACGTTTTGATTTTAGCAACTTTTCATTAATTCCTATCGGAGAAGGAAATGGCACCCCACTCCAGTACTCTTTTGCCTGGAAAATCCCATGGACGGAGGAGCCTGGTAGGCTGCAGTCCATGGAGTTGCTAAGAGTCGGACACGACTGAGAGACTTCACTTTCACTTTTCACTTTCGTGCATTGGAGAAGGAAATGGCAACCCTTTCCAGTGTTCTGGAGAATCCTACGGACGGCGGAGCCTGGTGGGCTGCCGTCTATGGGGTCTCACAGAGTCGGACACGACTAAAGCGACTTAGCAGCAGCAGCAGCATTAATTCCTATTTTCTACTTTGGTCTGGGGCTTCAAAAACACATAAAGTGATGGTAATACGAATAACAGCTTCCCTGCTGGCTCAGTGATAAGGAATTCACCTGCCGATGCAGGGACCCAAGTTCAATCCCTGGGTCGGGAAGGTCCCCTAGAGAAGGAAATGGCAACCCACTCCAGCACTCTTGCGTGGAGAAACCCATGGACAGAGGAGCCTGCTGGGCTATACAGTCCATGAGGTCCCAAAGAGTCAGATACGACTTAGCAACTGAACAACAGCAATGTGAATAATAGTAATATCAATCCACAAAAATACATATAAAAAGCTAACATGAAGCAAAACTAGTTAGCAATTTAAAATAAATGTGTGACTTTCAGCTACACGGTAATAAGGAAAAGCAAACTTCTCCTATTACCCTTACTTGAATTCCCAGTGAAATGAATGGTATTGACTCTAGCCAAGGGTGCTCAGGAAAGAAGGCTAAGGTTTTGTTTGTTGAGCGCCTGGCTGAACTCTGTATTCTGTTTATGGTTCTTCCAGTTTATTGATATGTATCTTTTCCATTGCTTATCCTGTCTCACAGTAAGTTTATAAATTCAGAGTGGATTATTTTAATAAAAGTATTGATAAATAGAATGGAAATACAGGGGCACTATATAAATGTTACATGGTTGATTTATGCAACAATGACATTTAAAGTTCATTTCAGCTGCATCCCTTTATGAATCACCTCTTTACAGCAAGGGCCTTCTCTTTTGCAAAGCACTTGAAAAATACCATCTATGACATGACACTAAAATTTCTCCAAATGCACTGCCTGCTAGGTGTATAGATTAGCATGCTTCTCATATTCTGCTTACTCTTCATTCTAATCTAGGGGTCAATCAACTTTTCTGTAAAGGGCAGAAAATACTTATTTGAGATTTTACAGGCCATGTGGTTTGTGTTACAACTACCCAACTTTACTGTTGCTCCATGACATGAATCATACCTAACACATGGACATGGCAATGCTCAATAAAACTTGTTAATAAAACAAGTGGTGGGCCAGAGGAGCCCAAGTCTGCTGACTCCTGATGGAGACTGCCAGCACCCTAGCCTTTGGTTTAGTGAACTGCCACGTAGTACTGGTCACTCTGTTTTATCTCATTTAACCCCTACAACAAATCTCTAAGATGCATATTATTCTCCACTTTTTATTGTTGAGGAAATTAGGTTTTACCAAGTTGACTTGGTCTTCCATGGTGGTTCAGTTAATAAAGAATTTGCATGCAACACAGGAGACCTAAGTCCAGTCCCTGGGTTGGGAAGATCCCCTGGAGGAGGAAATGGCAACCTACTCCAGTATTCTTTTCTGGAAAACCCCATGGATGGAGGAGCCTGGTGGGCTACAGTCCACAGGGGTCACCAAGAATCAGACACAACTGAGCACACTTTCACTTTCAAGTTGACTTGGAGCTTCCCAGGTAAAGTGGTAAAGAACACACCTGCCAATACAAGAAACCTAAAAGACATAGGTTTGATCCCTGGGTTGGGAAGATTCCCTGAAGGAGGATGTGGCAACCCACTCCAGTTTTCTTACCTGGAAAATTCCATGGACAGAGGAACCTGGTGGACTGCAGTACATGGGGTTGTAAAGAGTTGGACACAACTGAAGCAACTTAGCACATATAGAAGTTGACTTGAGTGACTTCTCCTAGCCCATGTGTCAAGTAGCCTGGTCTGTCTGTGCAATAGCCCCATCCTTCTTCTGAGGCCACCGTCTCTTACCCAGAATACTGTCCTTCAATCCTAACCAGGTTTCCTTGTTGCCCTCTCTCCTCCCTATAATTCACTCTTCTCACTGCCTCAAGAATGTTCTTTTAAAAATGTAAACTAGGCAATTCCCTGCCAACCCAGTGGTTAGGACTCTGTGCTTTCACTACTGCCATGGACCCACGTTTGATCCCTGCTAAAATCTCAGAAGCCAAGTGGCCCAGCTTAAAAAACAAAATGTAAGTGGCTTCTATTGCCTTTGGAGTTAAAACCAAATTCCTGATCCTGCATGCAAAGCCTGACATGGTCTCCCTGCTGCCTGCCTGACTGACCTCAATCTCTGCCCTTTTCCCCTGCAGGTCCCAGCTTCAACAGCCTCAGTTCTATTTCTGAGACATGCCCAGATCCTAATGCCCTTATGATCTCTGCACACAATGCTTCCTCTGCCTGGAGCATCTTCTCTGCCCTTCCTCTAGGTCTTCCCAGTTGCCTCCTCCTGTCTTAGCCTCAAGATCATTTTCCCCCAGAAATCCTCCTTGATTATCCAATCTATGCCTTGTTGTTGTTGTTGTTTAGTCAATAAGCTGTGTCTGGCCATTTGGGACCCTATGGACTGCAGCATACCAGGCTCCCATATCCTTCACCATCTCCCAGAGCTTGCTCAAACTCAAGTCCATTGAGTGGGTGATGCCATCCCACCATCCTCTCCTCGGTCATCCCCTTCTCCTGCCTTCAATCTTTCCCAGCATCAGGGTCTTTTCCAATGGGTCAGTTCTTCCCATCAGGTGGCCAAAATATTGGAGCTTCAGTTTCAGCATCAGCGCTTCCAAAAAATATTCATAGTTGATTTCCTTTAGAATTGACTGGTCTATGCCTTATCATCAACCATTTTCTTTTCTGCATGGCTCTCATTACTATTGGAATTTTCTAGGCTATTGTTCAGTGCCTATCCGTCCTACCAGAATACAAGTTCCATAGAAGCAGAAATATCTTTCTGTCTTATTCACCACTATATCATCGGAGTATTCAATAGTGTTTGGCATATAGTAAAGACTCAAATATTGGTATTTATCAGTGTCTGCTGAATGAGTGTTTGTCAACAAAAATCCCATGTTCTTCTTCACAGTTAAACCACTTCCCTGGACTGGCTGAGGTTATCTCCCATAAGACACATCACAGCAGTTGGTTAGGGAAGTATTTGATTTGTGTTGTTCCATTCACATCCCTAACTTATAACCCCAAGGACACAAGCAGAGAAAAACAATATACACCAACTATGTTTGGCCAGTTAGTTCAATGACCAAAGATGATGATACATTCCACTTAAAGAATAATACCCTTGAAAGCAACAGCCCAAACTTGATGTGGCTAAAATTCTATTGTTTAGATAAGCAGGCTTGCTGAAATGATTTAACTCTTAAAGTGCCATTCTTCAAAGGTCTCCTTAAAAATGAAAATAATATGTAGTCTTTCCAGTTTCTCTATAGAAAATATTACAGTGCTGTTGTCAAGTTTCAGTCCCCACAAAATCTGGATCCTTTCCAGAATATATCAGTAGCTAAGGAGAGGAGTCTAGGGAAGCTCAACTTGAGCATGATTGAGGAGACTCCCCAGAGTGGGTGGGAGGAGACCTGGACTTTATTTATTTATTTATTTTTTTAAGACCTGGACTTTAATAGAGGGGTAGAATTCAGAAAGAATTCAGAAATTTGATAAGTGAATTGCAACTGAGGAAGAGTTTTCAGAGTTTCTAATCTTCAAAGCTATGTCATATTGCAAGCATGCCATGTAAGTGTCCTTTTTTTCTTTTTGGGACCACACTATGTGGCACGAGGGGTCTTAGTTCTCTGACCAAGAATCAAACCTGCACCCCCTGCACTGGAAGCTCAGAGTCTTAACCACTGGGTCACCAGGGAAGTCCCAAGTAAGTGGCCTTTATAGTGTCATCTCTAATTAATTGGTTGGGGTTCAGTAGAGAAGAGTGCTGTGATCAACTAGTGATGCCTGCCACAGGTCAGAGATGGGGGAAAGGAACCATGCATGTCACACACTTGCTTTATCTGCTCAGATCTCTTAGGGACCTATTTTCCCACACCATGATAAGAACATTTTGCCGCACTTCAAATTTTACATCTCTTCACATGAAAATATATTCTTTTTGATATATTGATATAAACTAATGTTGAGGTATTCCAGTACCTAGAGGGAAGAAGAAAACAAGAAGAGGTATTTGTTTTTAGGAGAGGGTTCTCTCACTTTCTGCCTGTATCCCACTGCTCTTCAGTCCCTCTGCTTCTCAGACAGCAATATGTGTGAGGCTGAAAGTGAGGATGTGGAGTTTCCAGGAGAGTGTCAATGCAGGCACAGAGGTCTATCTGGGGACCTTTAAAGGGAGGCAGAGAAGGAATCAATTTAGCAGGATACCAGCTTAAAGAGGCTCAGTCTAAGAGGTCTTCTCTGTGTACATTTTCCCACTCATTCTCCTTTAGGCTGTAGCTCCTTTTCTTTTCTCATTTCTAGAAACCATGGGAGGGACTTCCCTGGTGGTCCAGTGGTTAAGACTTCTCCTTCCAATGCAGGGAGTGCAGATTCAATCCCTGTTCAAGGAGCTAAAATCCCACATGCCTTGTGGATAAAAAACTGAAACATAAAACAGAAGCCATATTGTAAACAAATTCAACGAAGACTTTAAAAATGGTCCACATCAAAAAAAATCTTAAAAACAAAAAAGAAAGAAACAGCGGGATATGTGGAAGGATGGATATGTGGAAATAGAAGAGCATCTCTGTGGCTTTGAAGCTCTCCAGGCATGTGCGTTATGGGAAGGCCAAAAGGACCCTTTCCATCTGCCGGGCCCTAGGCCACCCTGGCTGTAGGGTGATCACGCTCCATGTACACTTGGGCTGGCAACTGTAGTCAAAGACACAGATGTATAATGACAATAACAAAAGCTAACATTAATCAAGATCTAACCATATGCCAAACATGGTGCTAAGTACTTGCAGTACATTTTTTTGTGGTCAGAAACATATAACAAAAGGGAAAGACTTCGGCATCAGGCAGACCTCGGCTTGAATCTGGGTTCCATCACTGATTACATGTATGGTTTGGCTTATAATAGTTTGCCTCTCTGAGCCTCAGTTAACATATGTATGTATTAGAAGATATTATAATATCCACACTGCTTTGGTAGTGCAGTAATTAGAGATACTGTGTGTAAAGTACCTGCCCCATAGGAGGTGCTCCATAAACAGATATTAGTGTTTTCACGGCTGTGAAACAAATTACCACACATTTGATGGCTCAAAACAGCATACAATTTTTTTTTTCCTTGCGGTTCTGGAGGGCAGATGTTTGAAATGAGTCTTAAGGGAGGAAAACCAAGGTGTCAGCAGGGTAAAAGTGTCAAGTGTCAGGAGGAGGCTCCAGGTGAGAATCTGTTCCTTGCCTTTTCCAGCTTCTAGAGGCTGTCCTGATTCCTCGGTTCATGTCCTCACATCACGTCACCTTTTCTCCCCCAGCTTCTGCCACCACATGGCCATCTCCTCTTCTGTCATCACATTTCTGTTTCCCTCTTACAAGGACACTTGTAATTACATTTAGGGCCCACCCGGATAATCTAGGCTAATCTCCCCATCTCAGAATTCTTTAACTTAATCATATCTGCAAAGTTCCCATTACCATATAAAATTCACATTTTCCAGGAATAGCATCTGGACATTTCGGTGGCAGGGGGCATTATTCAGCCTACCATAATGAATATGTTAAAATGTGCCATCAATGGCCTCATTTTTGAGTGATGCTGCAGACTCATTTGAGGGAGACCAGCTAGGCACATCAAGACCAGACCTTTGGCACATCAAATTGGGAATGTTTGAATCAATAAGATCCTATAGTCTTCCTTTCTTCCTTCCTTTTTAAGAAAGTGTTTCTAGCAAGGGCCCTCTGAGAAGAGATGTAGGTCCCTCACCTTATAGATGAGAAGACTGAGTATTTGTAAAATGCCATGAGGCAACCCAGACTAGAGCCCAGGTACTCCCATTCCAAGGTTCCTGCTCTCTCCCCTATTTCTGAAAATAATTGCCTAATAAATATCTATAAGTTTCAATGTTAGCAAATATTATCTCTTTCATGGAAAGAATATGGCAAAGCATCTCCTTTTGAAAAGCCAAGCACAGCTGGAAATCCACCTGTGGGTGAAGAAACTGAAGTGTATATGTGTTGTAGTGCTATATTTTTTTAGATATATATTTATTTTTAACTGAAATACATTTGATGCACAGTATTATGTTAGTTTCAGGTGTACTACATAGTATTTGACATTGGCATTCTTTGTGAAATGATCACCATAATAGTAATCATCTGTACGCATCTGTCCCCATACAAAGTTATTACAATATTATTGACCATAATCTTCCTTACGCTGTACGTTACATTCTTGTCACTTATTTGTTATACAACTGAAGGCTTGTACCTTTTTTAAAAAACATTTTATTTTATATTGGAGTGTAGTTGATTAACAATGTTATGTTAGCTTCCGGTATACAGCAAGGTAGTTCAGTTCTACATATACATGGACCTATTCTTTTTCAAATTCTTTTCCCATTGAGGTTGTTACATAATATTGAGCAGAGTTCCCTGTGCTATACAGAAGGTCTTTGTTGGCTCTCCATTTTAAATATAAATGCTGGGTACTTTTGTTTGAGCCTGCTTCCTTTGTTCCTTGAGGTATGGAAGCTTTCTCACAGTTCCTTACAAGCTCAGCTGGCATTGCTGGTGATATGGAACTTGTCAAGAAACACTGATCTTTGGGGGGAAAAGGGAAAATTAAGCAGTGATTCTGCACCAACTGGGCAACCCACCCAACCAGATTCACCAGGAGGGCTTTTTCCTCTGCCATCACACCTAAAGGCTGTGGTTCTCAAGGTGTGGTGTCTGGAGTGTAAGCCAAGATCACCTGGAACTTACTACAATTGCAAATCATTGCACCTCATCCCCTACCATATCCAAAGTCTGAGACTGGGGCCCAGCAATCTGTATCAACAGCCCCTGATGATGTCAGCTCCAGGGTGAGAACCAATTCCTTAAGTCAATGCCAGATTTCTCTGGGTGAAGAGGGTGGATGGGCAGGAGAAAAGGGCAAGATCAAGGATTGCTTCCCAAGTTGAGAATGACCATGGACATGATTACATCTATGGATTTTCTTCTTGGGTGTGTTGGGATGGAGAGCTCTGGTCTATACTATGACTGCAAGGATATAGGATATGCAATCGTCATAGGATAAGCAATCGACAAAGGATAAAATCATGTGGACAATACTATGGAGAGAATTCAGAAGGATTCAAGACTGTGTGGTTTTGGGTAACAGCAGAGAGAATAATTTCAACCCACGTGACAGGGAGACATGGAATATATAGGAAAAAATCTTGAATCCCAGTAAACTCAGAGACCTGAAAAAAAATTCACAAAAGAGCAAGGAAAAGAAGATGGAGTCCCAGCAGCAAAATCATTACAAGAGAAACTGAGGGACTTCCCTGTGGTCCAGTAGCTAAGACTCCAAGTGGACCATAAAGAAGGCTAAATGCCAAAGAATTGATGCTTTTGAACTGTGGTACTGGAGAAGATTCTTGAGAGTCCCTTGGACAGCAAGGAGATCAAACCCAGTCAATCCTACAGGAAAACAACCCTGAATTTTCAGTGGAAGGACTGATGCTGAAGCTCCAATACTTTGACCACCTGATGGGAAGAACTGACTCAAAAAAGACTCTCATGCTGGGAAAGATTGAAGGCAAAAGAAGAGGGGTGGGCAGAGGATGAGATGGTTGGTTGACATCATTGACTTAATGGACATGAGTTTGAGCAAACTCCAGGAGATAGTGAAGGACAGGGAAGCCTGGCATACTGCAGTCCATGGGGTCGAAAAGAGTCGGACACAACTGAATGTCTGAACGGCAACAACAAATGCAGGAGGGCCTGGTTCGATCCCTGTTCAGGGAACTAGATCCCACATTCTGCAACTAAGACCCAGTGAAGCCAAATAAACAAATATTTTAAAAAACCTGGCTGCTTGCAGGGTGACATCAGCAGAGATTTATCAAATTTGTGAAAAAACAAGTTAGGAGCTTCCTGTTGGAGGTTGGCTTGAGTTCAGCTTACATGGGGGCTATGAAGTGCAGTAGGGGAGGATGCCTTTCTTTTCTTACTTCACAAGACAAGATACTAAGATTCTTCACACTTACCAGGGAGCAGGAATTCCACCTTCCACCTATTAGAACATGGATCTAGGATCTTTGGGGCTTCCGCCTATTAGGACATGGATCTAAGCTCCTGGGGGGCTTCCCTAGTAGCTCAGCTGGTAAAGAATCTGGCTGTAATGCAGGGGACACTGGTTCAATTCCTCTTCAGGAAGATCCCCTGGAGAAGGGATAGGCTACCCACTCCAGTATTCTTGAGCTTCCCGGTGGCTCAGATGGTAAAGAATCCTCCTGCAATGTGGGAGACTGGGGTTTGATCTCTGGGTGGGGAAGATCCCCTAGAGGAGGGCATGGCAACCCATTTCACTATTCTTGTCTGGAGAATCCCCATGGGCAGAGGATCCTTGTGGGCTATAGTCCATGGGGTTGCAAAGAGTCGGACATGACTGATCGACTAAACACACACAGCACTAGGGTCCTGGGAGCTTCCACCTAATAGGACATGGATCGAAGATCCCAATTCTCAACTAGGGGCTATTTGTTCCCCGGGGCATATGTGGTGATGTCTGGAGACATTTTTAATTGTCACAGGCTGTACAGTTCCTGTTGGCATGTAATGAGGAAAGGCCAGGGACGCTGCTGACCAACCTCTAGTGCACAGGACAGCCCTCCACAAGAAATTATCTGGCTCCAGAGGTCAATAGTGCCGAGGTCAGGAAACACTGCTCTTGGGTAAGATGCACTGACAGTGCCCACCTCAGTCACGTCTTAGGTATCAGTCTTCCCTAGTGAAAACCTCATGTTTGCAGGCGGCAAAACTGTATCTTAGAGTATTTCTACCAAGTCAAAGTGAGGCCAACTATAAGTGATTGTGAGAACTGGGAGTGGTGAGCTCTTGTTGACCAGATGAAGACCTGATGGCTGGAGTCAAAGTAGTGTCAAGTAAACAGGTCAGATGGACAACCCCCATCTTCTCTGTCTAAAGGAACTTAGTGCTCTAAAATCCAGTCACTTAGCTCTTTCCCAGTGGGTGGGCAATGGCTGTCTTCAGGTCAGCAATTCTAGCCTTGCAAGGAGTGGTACACAAGGGTATATATAGCCTTGGGATGGGAAATGTACTATTTAACCAACCACTCTGCACATCAAACATGAATTACACTGATTCTGAATCACCAGTACCATCTCATCATTTAACTAGCAAAGGTAAAAGCTAGTCATTATAAAAGAAGCCCTGTAATGAACTTCTCTATAACCTTGTGTGATGAGAGATCCAAGAGACTAGCACTTAATGTGTTCCAAGGATGCACTGTGTATTTAACATAAAGATCTATCTGTTAATACTTTCTGTCTAGAATCACCCATGGCTACCAGATGTTCAATTAAGAGAGTTTTGAATATAGTTCACTAAAGGTACAGAAATATAAAAATCTGATTTCACCCAACTCTGGTGTCTTTCCCCTGAATTGTTCATACTTAAATGTAATTCCTTCCTACCTCACCCCCCAATTTTTTTGTCCACTTAGATAGTGATGATGTAAAAATTTGCAGATAAAATATAGGTTTATTGGATGACTTTGCTAACTTTTATTGCTCTTCTAGTGAGTTAGGTAACATTTCTAAGTTTATATTAATTGTTTTTTAACCCGTTAATTAAAACTGCCTGAAATTTAATTAACTTCTAATTAATTCTTCTACTTCTCCCTCCACTTCACAAGCAAAGGGGTTGAGATAAAGAAATTTGGGGTATGGTTTTCAGTATGTAAATTGAAATTAAAGCAGTTGTCTTTTTTTAATTGGGTGATTTGACTAGATGAGCTCAGTCTTTAAAAAAAATTATTTATTTAGCTGTCTTAGTTGAGGCATGTGGGATCGTTAATTGCAGCATGAGAACTCTTAGTTGAGGCATATGGAATCTAGTTTACTGACCAGGAATAGAATCCAGTCCCCCTGCACTGGGAGCATGAAGTCTAAGCCTCTGGACCACAGGGGAAACCCCAATCAGTCTTTTTTCAGGATATTCTTTCCTGGGTCCCCACCTGGTTACCTACTGAAGCACTTTAGTGCTTCAGTAGAAATTTTGCTTTGGCCTCAGCTTCTGGAGACCATGAATTATGAGCCTTATTAGCAAAATTTCTTTGCTAATGTCACGAATATATTTGGTCATATATTTATTTGGTCTGATAAATCTGCAAGGGTTAAACTTTTCTCTGGATAAAACATTGACCTATTGTGAAGCCTGTTAATTTTTTCCTGGTCACTGAGTAATGAGTCATCATGAGGAAATCACTCTGACTCTGCACCAGGCTATAGAAGTCACAGAAAGGAATTCATGTGCCTAAGCCAATGCTCAGGAGTCTGGCCTGGTCACAATTACTGCAATTACTGTTAAAAATGTCAGATAAGAGATGTGATCTGCAATAAGACCTGATTTTTTACTAAATGTAATTTCCTTTTCACTCTGATCTTGCACAATCACATAGGCTCATCTTTGCACATGTGCGTGCACACACACACACACACACACACACACTTCTCTGTGCACACAATTTCTTTTTATTTTCCCTGGCACACAATTTCTAAATCTCCACTTTTCTATTTTAATTGGCACATCCGCATATATTATTAAGATTCTTCTCAGAGAAGTCTTTTCTCAAAATTGTGAACGGACTTGTCTTGACATCAAGCTCTTGTTAAAAATATTATCCATCTACCCCTTACTGTTAGCCTCATTCCTACTTGTCCATGAAAACTTAGTCAGTGACTGCCACCTACTCTGGAAAGTCTTCCGGGATGCTCCAGTCCCAAGCAGAGGGAGGTGTTTATCCTCTGACTCCCTGAGTACATGTGCTTTTCTCTCTGTTGTAAAAGAGTGATGACCAGGAAGACTCCCTCTCCTGCCTTCTGCCTCTGCCTATGAGCTCCTTACAACTGACATTTTTTTAAAATTGCAGTATCGTTGATTTACAATGTTGTATTAGTTTCAAGGGTAGAGCGTATATGTACATATAACTGAATCACACACACTTGTGTGATTTTCCATAATAGGTTGTTATAGGATATTGAGTATAATTCCTGTTCTGTACACTATGTCTTTGCTGTTTTCCTGTTTTATGTACTGTAGTGTGTATAGGTTAACACCAAACCCCTAACTTATCCCCCCTCCTCCAGCTATCCCCTTTGCTGCTGCTGCTGCTAAGTCGCTCAGTCGTGTCCGACGCTGTGCAACCCCATAGACGGCAGCCCTCCAGGCTCCCCCGTCCCTGGGATTCTCCCGGCAAGAACACTGGAGTGGGTGCTATCCTCTTTAGTAATCAATAAGTTTGTTCTCTATGCCTTTGAGTCTATTCTGTTTTTATGAATAAGTTCTTTTGCATCATTTTTTAGATTCCATGTATAAGTGATATCATATGATGTTTTTCTTTCTCTGTCTGAGAACTGATGGTTTTATAAGCCGGGTACATCTGGTGCTCAGGACAGAGTCTCTTACACACTATTGATAGGTACCAAATACACATTTTATCAATTTTCCCCCATAGGCTTAGTGATAGAATGAAAAAAATACTCTTCAACTGCACAGTACAGGAATGCATGACTATCAGAAACATGGACTTCACAGAGATGTGTCTGGAATGACAGATATTCCTGCAAGGCAACCAACCAATATGATTAGGAACCACTGCACTCCATGATATCCAGAGACATGTTAAGTTGAACAACTTCTATTATGGCTTAGAAAAAATGCATTCATATATCCAACAAACACTTGGCTGTGTGTTAAAAATCAAGCTCTGAACTCTTTTGTAGGAACTGAAGAATTGCTAAAAAAAAGCACCAGGGGTGCCAAGATTGTTATAACAAAGTGAGATAAGATCCCAACAAAGGTACATATAATATGACAGCAATAGTGATGAGATCATAAGCTCTGGAGTCAGACCAAGTTCAAGACACTCACCATTGATTACTGATCATTGATTATTATCAAGGTTACTTGGGCTAGAGACTTACCCTTGCCAAGCCTTGGGATCCTTACCTGCAGAATGGAAATCTAATAACTCATATAATATTTCAGAACCTTATAATGTTATTTTGATTATTAACTTATAATCCTTACAAAGCACTTAATAGTAAGTGCTTTAAATAAGGAATTAGCAGTAATGCCTTAGACATGGGAAACACTCAGTAAATGTCAGTGCTTCTATAACCACTACTTGAATAGTACAAAATATGAAAGAAGGTCCTACTTACTGAGTAGAGACAGGGATAGTGAGAGGTGATATTTTTTAAACTTTGTTTATTTAATGCCTAATTTTTTAAAAATGTGTCAACACTATGCATTTTAATTGAAATATAGTTAATTTACAATGTTGTGTTAGTTTCAAGTTACAGCAAAGTGATTCAATTACACATACATATGTATAATTCTTTTTCAGATTATTTTCCATTACAGCATAGATTATTTTAAGACATTGAGTATAGTTTCCTGTGCTATTACAGTAAGTGCTTGTTGTTTATCTATTTTATATAAAGTAGTATGTATGGATTAATTCCAAATTCCTAATTCGTCTCTCCTCCCCTCTTTTTAATACATAAAAAACTAACTCATTACTTAACCACATTAGAAAAAAGATTAGGCCTCACCCACATTCTCTCTGTGGAGTGTGTTTCTCTCTAAATAAACCCATTCTTTTTTTTTTTTTTTTTTTTAAACCCATTCTTACCTAAAAAAAAAAAGAAAAAGAAAAGTTAAACATAAATCACGTATATTCTCAAATGAACACTTTAGTACACATTGTTCCACAGTTTTTTATTTCCTTGTATAGAGATCATATTAAGCTTACTATTTGGTATAATATTTTCCCATTACTCTCAATAATTATGTATTTATACCCTAACTCTTTACAGTTCCATGTATTCATTGTATAATTGCATGCATTGTATCTAGTTGATTTCCTGTCTGAGTTATTTTTCTTTGTTCTACTAGAATCAATGCTGTAATGAACATCTCTTCCTGCCAATGGTCTGATAATCATCTGATAATTTTTCTGATTCATTTCTAGGAGGGAGCAATTACTCATCAACAGTTAAATTTTATTTACTACTTTATTTGCTTTGTTCAGTAGATAAAACATTTGCACATTTCAAATAGCAAAACCGTATAAAAATCATAATTAAGATACCTTGCTAACACTCTGTCTCCCTCTAGTTTCTCAGTTTCTCCCATCACAGAAAATCTTTTTGATTAGGTTATTATGTAACTTTATAGTATTGTTATGCAAATATTAGCAAATGCTCCATATATATTCTTATTTTCCCACTTCTTACCCCAAAACTAGCATTGCATACTCATGTTCTGCATCTTGTTTTCTCATATAGCAGTATATTGGAGATGATACCATTTTGGTACATAAGAAACTGACTCTCTTTTCCCTTCCCTTCCCTCTCAGCCTTCTCTTTAAAAAAAAAAATTTAGGATTACACTTTGTGGAGATATCATTCATTCCTCACAGAGTGTCTCCCTGCTCTAACCCCCAGGATAGGGTTAGATGAATTTAACCCTACCCTCTACACCCCTCCACCCCTTCCTGGCTTAGTAATAACAGGACAGGAAGATCAACCCAATCTAGGAAACTGCCTGAAAGAGATGGGAAACTGTTCATCGCTCAGTTGCATCTGATTCTCGGTGACTCCATCAACTGTAGGCCACCAGGCTCCTCTGTCCATGGAATTCTTCAGGCAAGAATATTGGAGTGGGTAGCCATTCCTTTCTCCAGAGGATCTTCTTGACCCAGGGATCAAACCAGTTCTCCCGCATTGTGGGCAGATTCTTTACCATCTGAGCCACCAGGGAAACACAGGAAACTGCCTAGATTGTTGCAAATTCCTGGGAAACAGCATGTGTCCACCATTTTTTCCAATCTATTCCTTTTGTGTGTGTGTGTGTATATATATATATATATATATATTTTTTTTTTTTTTCACTTTTTGAGCGTGCCTCGTGGCCTGTGAGCTCTACTTCCTGACCAGGGATTGAACCTGTGATCCCTTGCATTTGGAGGGCAGACTCTTTACCACTAGTCCACCAGGAAAGTTCCTCCAGTCTAACTTCTTGATTACTAGGATTTCCTTCCAAACAGAAACATGTGAACAGACTCTGAGAGATATTTATAACCACATGCTTTATTTGTTTTCAGCAACTCTGAGCAAAAACAGTAGGGAAAACACAGGTGTATGGAACCAGAACACTCTCCCTAGCATGGGCTTGTTAATCCTGTATATACATATACACTTTTCTTCTCCTCCATGACTTCAGTCTCTGTTTAAAGCACAGACCACTCCCAAAACTATCCCCTGACTTTCTTCCAAAGAATGCTAACTAGGCCAAGATCCCTAATGACTGCTTTATTTGCATGTTTTCTCATTATGATATAATTACCCTAAATTCATGATGCTATCACCAAGTTTAACCAGAACCTGATAATGGACAGTGAAACTTTAACTAGTTATTCTATTTCCTTTCACTGGTTTGCCTTCAACTTTTTTTTTTTAATTACCAAAATGTCAAAGGACTGAGTATTTATTAAGACTTATAAGTGTATAAATACAAAATAAAATCAGGAAGAAAGGTTTGGCCACTGATCAAATTACATTTCTGAGTCAAACAACTTAACACCATACATACCAGTGCTTCTCAAACTTGAGACAGAATAACCACCTGGATGATGTGTGAGAGCAGGTGGAAGGAGTTCTCAGGTGATACTAATCTGTCTATCACTCAGCCTCGCTCTGAGTAGCCAAGGTGGGTGCAATGCGAAGCTAGCAGAGCCTCAGGAAGCCTGCCAAGCTCCTTGCAGAGTGGACAGAAGAGAAATGAACTCTGAATCCCACCTTCCTTCAAAGCTCTAAAGCAGGGGCACAGATTTCTCTCTCTCCAGTCAGCCCTTGCTGATTAAATACTTAGTCATGGCCTTAAAAGGGGGCCAATGAAATTAACACCATCATGACTCCAAAATCTAAGGAGCCTTTTTTTAGAGCATCTGAGAGAGCCAGCCTCTGACTCCAACTTGGCAGAGTGCCTCTGGACTCCCTAGAATTCTCCATACCAAACTTCTTGGTGGAGCTTCCAAGCACCACACTGTCTCCTACAATGATTTCTCACAGGCCTAAAAATAAGACGAAGAACACAGATTTTGAATCTCTCTTTCCAAAGGAGACAAGGAAAAAACAAAAAGAAAAAAAGGCAAGCATGCCCTCCACAAGCCAACCAAGTGCTTACCAGACGCTCTGGATCCTGGAGTTGTGGGAAGGAGGGGGAACTTGTAAAGAGTCAGAACAGTTTCTGCCCTTTCACTCCCATCTTCACGCTCCATTAGGAGCTCCAGAACAAAACCACACTCAGAAACTCCAAAAGCCTCAGGAGGAGACTGAAAGGCCCCAGAAACTACTGAGCCTCCCAACCCCACAGTCAATATGCTCCACCTGGCTAGCTCATCAAGACACTGCTGCTGCTGCTGCTAAGTCACGTCAGTCATGTCCGACTCTGTGCGACCCCACAGATGGCAGCCCACCAGGCTCCCCCATCCCTGGGATTCTCCAGGCAAGAATACTGGAGTGGGTTGCCATTTCCTTCTCCGTGCCTTCAACTTTTTAAGGCTGCTATTTCTCTGTTCTGGCTGACTTTCAGTTTCTCTTGAAATGACTGAGTTCAGAACGTTCATGATGGTCAGTGGTTTAAGACTCCTGCTTCCAATCTAGGGGATTCTGATTCGATCCCTGACTGGTAAACTAAGATTCACATGCTATTGTACAGTGCAGCCAAAAATTTAAAATAATTTTAAAAAATAAGAGAGAAAAAAGAAAAAGAAATTACTGAATTCATTCCTTGCATTACTACCGACTAAAACTGAGGCCTTTCTTTTCCTCTTAGCCAGAACATCATAGACCTTTCTCATTCAACGAATTATAGGTATAAGAGATAGTCATTCCAGGGACTTCCCTGGTGGTCTAATGGTTAAGAATCCATCTGCTGATGCAGGAGACATGGATTAGATCCCTGGTCTGGGAAGATCCCACATGCCACAGAGCAACCAAGCCCATGCGTTGCAACTCCTGAAGCCCATGCATCTACAGCTGTGCTCTGCAAAAGGAGAAGCCACTGCTGTGAGAATCCTGCCCACCAGAACTAAGAGAGTGTCTCCTGCTCACCACAACTAGAGAAAGCCCACAAGTAGCAGCGAAGACTCAGCACAGCCAAAAAGAAAATAAATGAATAAATCTTAAAAGTATATATTTTTTAAAAAAAAAGCAGACAGTCCCTTCCAGAAAGAGAGACTGCAATACGATGTGACTGAAGAATCCCAAGTTGTTTGAAGCTACGGGATGTAGCATAGCATGAAGCATCAGGGCTATCAGGAGATGTGGTAATAGATAAACTGGAATTGTATTGTAAAGAAAGGAGAATGCCAGGCTCTATTATCTCTGTGACAAAGAGCTACTGAATAATTTTTAAGAAAGTACTAACATGGCTGTAGAGATAGAGGAGACACTGGAGGGAGGACAACCAGGCAGTTATTGAAACGATAACCAAGAAGTGTGAGGACAGGGGGCCTTACCTGGTGGTCCAGTTGCTCTGAGCTCCCAATGCAGAGAGCCTGGAATGGGTCCTTGGTCAGAGAACTATTCCCTAGGTGGTTCAATGGTAAAGAATCCGCCTGCAATACAGGAGACTTGGGTTAGACTCCTGGGTCAGCAAGATCCCCCAGAGAAGGAAATGGCAACCCACTCCAATATTCTTACCTGGAGAATCTTACCTGGACAGAGGAGCCTGGCAGGCTACAGTCCATGGGGTCACAAAAGAGTCGGAGATGACTTAGCAACTAATGACAACAAAGAACCAGATCTCACATGCTTCAACTAAGAGTTCACATGTCACAACTAAAGATCTGTCCTGCTGCAATGAAGATTGAGTATCCTGCGTGCCGCAGCTGAGACCTAGAGCCAAATAAGTAAATACTAAAAAAAAGTGATAAGGACATAAGCTGAGGGAGTAGCAATAGGAATGGAAAGAATAGAAAAGGTAGACTGAACATGTCAAATTCAACATGGTTGGGGAGGAAAGTAGAACATCACAACTTTCAGAGTGGGTCAAATGGAGAAACAATATCTGGTTGAGAAAGATATTAGAGGTTAAGATGCCAGTGGGAAATCCAGGTGGAAATGTCCAGTAGAAGTGAGCTTGGAGCTCAGAAGAGAGGTGAGGATTGGAAATATGCACTTGGTCACCTTCGAGTTCAATGAGACTGTCTCTGCAAAGAAAGAGAATACAGTGAGAAGTGAACGCCCAGGTGGAACCTTGGGAACCATGCTGGAGAGAAAGGAAATCAGCCAGTGAAGGAGACTGGAAAGCAGAAACCAGTGGTAAGAAAACCACAAGAGAGTTTTCTTGTGGTATTTAGAAAGATATGTCTTTTTCTTTTTTTTTAATTAAAAAAAAATTTTGAAAGATGTAGCTTTTAAAAGAGTTTCAAAAGAAAAAGTATTGCTAAAAATATTGAACACCTCATAGAGGTCATACAAATTTATGCATGTATAGCAAGACATGCTTCCTGTCTGACTTTTGTATCTGTATGAATAATGAATCACACCCTTTTTACTTCTGTAAAATAACCTAATGAACTCCACCCCCCCCCCCACCGCCAAACTCCTTCTATAGGCTTGCCTTCTATCTTCAATCTTTTTAAATAGCCAATATGTCTTTGTCATCAGTATGTATATACCATTCTTGCCCTACCCTTATCTCTGTTTCACTATAGAACCATTTACTGGACCATTCCCATGTGCTAAGCCCTGTCCCATCCCTGTGGATTCAGAGATAACCTGTCTCTGTCTTCAGGCCCTCATAGTTTGCATTCTTGTCATCTTAAACTAAACAACTGTAAATCACTAGGAGACTCATGGAAAGTGCTGGACTAAAGGGCAACATGGAAGAGCTGGGTATTTCGTCTTTGTTTTTATTTTTATTTTTGTCACAGGGCATGCAGGATCCTTGGAGAAGGAAATGGCAACCCGCTCCAGTATTCTTGCCTGGAGAATCCCAGGGATGGGGGAGCCGAGTGGGCTGCCATCTATGGGGTCGCACAGAGTCGGACAGGACTGAAGCGACTTAGCAGCAGCAGCAGCAGCAGCATGCAGGATCCTAGTTCCTTGATCCAGGATCCAACCCATACTTCCTCCTTATAGGGGAAGCCAGGGAATTTCCAGATGGATGACTCTTGACCAGCACATCCCCACCCTCCCCTGACGTTTCCTGGGCTCAGTTACACAGTCTAAGGAGGAAGAGAAGGAGCGAGAAAAGATACAAGTGCTCGATCAGTCAGCCACGTCTAACTCTTTTGTGAACCCACGGAGTGTAGCCTGCCAGGCTCTGTCCATGGAATTTTCCAGGTAAGAATACTGGACAGGGTTGCCATTTCCCCCTCGAAGTGATTTTCCCGACCCCGGGGATCGAATCCGTGTCTCCCGCATTGGCAGGCAGATTCTTTAATCTCTGCACCACCTGGGAAACCCTAAGATAAAGCAAATTTTTAAAATTTTAATAAAAAGTTGAGGGGAAACATATATGCACAGTCTTTAAGATTGTACAGATGAAACTACACAAAAATACAAGAAATGACGACTCAGGATTGCAGTCACTCAAGGTTGGAATAGGATGGTACACAAAGGATCACACACATGTAAGCTATTGTTAAGATCCCAGTTTTGATACTGGGTTATGGTTTCATGAGTGCTTATTGCATTATTACTGTAAATTAATAATTACATGAATAAAGATGGCTGAAGAGGCACCAATGATGAAGATGTGTCATGAACCATTAATCCACTTGCTTGTGGATTACCACTCCCAGAAAAACACTGAAAATGACCAGATATCTTTTTAAAAACTTTTTATTAAGGTAAAAATTACATAATGTAAAACATACTATTTTAACCACATTTAACTGTACCTTTCAGTGGCACTAAGTGTCACGTGGTTGTGCGACTCTCACCATGATCCATCTTCCAAGTTTTCCTAAACTGAAACTCTGTCCCCATCAAACTCTAAGTCCCCATTCCCCCTCCTCCTCACTCCACCCCCAGCCTCTGGCATCCACCCATGTATTAACACTTTCTGGCTCTATTTGTTTGACTATTCGAAATATCTAATGTAAGTGGAGTCAAAAAGTATTTGTCTGCACCTACTCTATACTGGAATGCATTTTTAAGGAATAATCGGCTATCTTGAGTGGAAAATTCTAGTAAAGAGAGAAAGCCAGACCTGCCGCTGTTTGAGAATGAGTTCTGAATTTTTTTATCCCTTTCATCTGAAACTAATCATTGTGGTGGTCCAAGAATAATGAACAACTATTTTAAATACTCTATTATTACCCAATGATTGAACCTTGTTTAATCACATTCTTATTTAAAGAAAACGGTATACTTCTACTGTTCTTTAAGGAGACACCAATGAGAATGAAACTATCCTTGCAGTATGCAGGATGAGGGCTAAACATATAATTCCTATTTACCAAAATCAGTGTCAATACCATTTCCAATAATTTATCATCTTAGAGTGTCATATTTCTTTTTCTCACAGGTACATGGAAGATTGCATGGTAGTAGAGAGGCTGAGCTTTGGAGTCGGAAAACTCTAGGTTCAAGGCCCCATTCTACCTCTTATCAACTACCTGACAGTGGGCAAGTTATTTACCCACTCCAGACCTTACTTTCCTCCTCTGAAGCTGAATCTGTACTGATAGAACTATTGCATTTTTGAAGAAAGACTATGTAAAGTTTTTAGCACAGTTCATGGCATAAGTCTAAATGTTATAAAGAAGGTAGCTAATATTTTCATACTGAAACTTTTAAACTGCCTTATGTGTTTCCATACGCACATGGGCTTTCCAAGTGGCGCTAGTGGTTAAAGAATTTACCTGCCAATGCAGGAGATGTAAGAGACACAGTTTCAATCCCTGGGTCAGGAAGAACCCCTGGAGGAGGGCATGCCATCCATCCCAGTATTCCTGCTTGCCTGGAGAATCCCATGGACAGAAAAGCCTGGAGGGCTACAGTCCCTGGGGTCACAAATAGTTGGACACGACTGAATCGACTTAGCACACACAGTGCACATATACATGTAGTACTACATGTTTATGTATTTCTTGCTTACTGACAAAGTTACACTGTTTATTGTCTGAAACTTAAACAATAAGAATAAGTCCTAGGAGCTCTGAAAATAGGGGAAATGTAAAAGCTTTAGTTCCTTAGCACTTTCTTTTTTTCTCATTAGGTGATCTCTAAGGCTCCATCAGCTTTAACATTTTATTGTCTTATAAATTCTGTGATTGTTGCCTTTGCAAATGCTCAGAAGGCATTGAATGGAAAGAAAGATTATTTTTGGTTTTGGAGTTATGTTTTTAACGATGAAAGAGGGTGGTCAACTCAGACATTTTCATGACTGGGCAAGTTTACAAAGAGTCTACTTCTATCCTAGGACATGCATTTTTGATATTCAGTAACCACAGTATGGATGTGAGAGTTGGACTGTGAAGAAAAAAGATGAGCACTGAAAAATTGATGCTTTTGAACTGTGGTGTTGGAGAAGACTCTTGACAGTCCCTTGGACTGCAAGGAGATCCAACCAGTCCATCCTAAAGGAGATCAGTCCTGGGTGTTCATTGGACGGAATGATGCTGAAGCTGAAACTCCAATACTCTGGCCACCTCATGTGAAGAGTTGACTCATTGGAAAAGACCCTGATGCTGGGAGGGATTGGGGACAGGAGGAGAAGGGGACGACAGAGGATGAGATGGCTGGATGGCATCACCAACTCCATGGGTATGAGTTTGAGTAAACTCTGGAAGTTGGTGATGGACAGGGAGGCCTGGCGTGCTGCGATTCATGGGGTCGCAAAGAGTCGGACACGACTGAGCGACTGAACTGAACTGAACTGAACTGAACCACAGTACTAATGCCATATTTCATTTGAAATTTCTGTTTGCTCTTCTTATTTCTTTGCATTCCTTTCCTTAAACTGCTGAGGAAGGTATTTATAAACCTTTTCAAATACAATACTTTACTCCAGAGATGTATTGATTGTAGACATAATCATTCTAGGTGTCTCAGTTTGGTTTCTTCCTTTCCTTCCTTTCTTTTCTTCTTGTTAAAAAAACAAGGTCATTGAAGAGAGTTGTTCTGAAATGAATTTTCATATATAGTGATCTTTGCACTGTGAAGCCTTGTAATGTGTTAGTTAAATGGCAGCAGCTTGAAACTGCAAGTAAATTTTAGTAGCAGTACATTCCCTTTTAGTGTGTGGTCATTGCCCAGGTGGCTCAGTGGTAAAGAATCCACTTGCCAAGCAGGAGACATGGGTTCGATCCTTGGGTTGGGAAGATCCCCTTGAGAAGGGCATGGCAGCCCACTCTAGTATTCTTGCCTGGAGAATTCCATGGACTAAAGAACCTGGTGGGCTATAGTCCATGGGGCCGCTGAAGACACGGACATGACTAAACAGCAGCGGCAGCATTGTGAAAACAACATAAAACTAGTTGGATGGAAATACTTTTAAATGATCACACTTTCCATCACACTAAGAGAACAATTCTGTGTCTATTTCTTTCTAGGATAAATCCATGCTTTTATAATCTTGCTATCATAGTGTATGTGTCTGAGTCTATGGTATTTGATTAAGGGAGATGTCATAATTTACTGTTTAAGCTATTTCCCTATTAGACTTCCAGATTGGCTCTAAATTGTTTTTCTCTAATTTTTTTGTTATTATAGAAAATGTTGCAATCTGCTTTTCCAAATATATGACTTTTATTCATATAAAATTTTTTCCTTATGATAAAATAATGTTGGAGGAAATACTAAGTTTCCAGAAACAAAAAAACAGCCTGGTTATTTTAGCTCTTCAGTGCTTTATTACTTTCCAAAAGGGTGTGTGTATGTGTATAAAATACAGCAATACAACACAGCAACATGTATTTTAGGATATTATCTATAATGAGTATACCAAAAATATACTTCTTCCCACTTAAATTATTTAACCAAGAGAACACACCAAAATTAACTTTTACTAATTTTTCTTTTCTTCTTCTCTCCTCCGCCTCCTCTTTCTTCTTCTTCATTTTCTTTTTCTCCTTCTTCCTTTACAATAATCAATAAGAGACTTGGATGTAATATTCTAGGTTCAGTTTTTTTTAAAAAAGACTTTCCATTCAAGGCCATAATTAGATATTGGTTATTGTGAAGAAGCTAAATACTGACTAGTTTTCTGGGCTTGCAAACTCAGCTAGATCAGCTTTTAAAAATGGGTACCTTGAGTTTACTCCCTTGTCTAAAGATGTTGTTCAGTCGCTCAGTCATGTCTGACTCTTTGTGACCCCATGAATTACAGCACACCAGGCTTCCCTGTCCTTCACTGTCTCCCGGAGCTTGCTCAAACTCATGTCCACTGAATCAGTGGACCATCGGTGAACCATCGAACCATCTCATCCTCTGTTGTCCCCTTCTCCTCCTGTCTTCAATCTTTCCCAGCATCAGGGTCTTTTCCAATGAGTCAATTCCTTGCATCAGTTGGCCAAAGTATTGGAGTTTCAGCTTCCGCATCAGTCCTTCCAATGAATATTCAGGACTGATCTCCTTTAGGATTGACTGGTTTGCTCTTCTTGTAGTCCAAGGGACTCTTAAGAGTCTTCTCCAACACCACAGTTCAAAAGCATCAATTCTTAAGCGCTCAGCTTTCTTTATAGTCCAACTTGCACATCCATACATGACTACTGGAAAAACCATAGCTTTGACCAGACGGACGTTTGTGGGCAAAGTAATGTCTCTGTTTTTTAATAGGCTATCTAGGTTTGTCTAAAGCTACAATCTACCAAATGTACTTGTCATATTTTTCTTAGCCATGGAATAACTGAATCAAGCTTACAACTATTCCAAAATATAGACAAGAAGAAAAATACTTGTCTTGTAATCAGTAGAAATGATAACAACTTCATCTACTTGACGAATTTGTCTCTACTACCCTCTAGTGGAACTGTAATCATAATAGCCTTACAGCATTGCCTCCAGATTACACACACACACACACACACACACACAGGTGCACGCTTGTATGTGCGTATGTAGAGCATGTGTGTATGTGTGAGTGTGTGTGTGTGTGTCTGTAGAGATTTATAAATTTCTGTCTTATAGAGTTGGTCCCAGCCTTGGATATGAGAAATGCCTGGAGGGAGTTATCTTTTAACTGGCATTCTTATTCCTCTTCCTGGTGCCTCAGAAGGTAAAGTGTCTGCCTGCAGTGCTGGAGACCTGGGTTCAATCCCTGGGTTGGGAAGATCTCCTGGAAAAGGAAATGGCAACCCACTCCAGTATTCTTGCCTGGAAAACCCCATGGATGGAGGAACCTGGAAGGCTGCAGTCTGTGGGATTGCAAAGAGTCGGACACAACCGAATGACTTCACTTTCACTTTCTTTCTTTCTTGTTCCTCTCTCTTACCACACTAATCCTTTCTGGGGAGCACTGCCAGACTAATCTGTTTAAAGGGGATATGTGATCCTATCACTCCCCTGCTCAACAGAAAGAAAACCTTCAGTCCTTCCTTTTGGGCTTTCTGAAGTGCTGCTGGTAACCTTCCCCACCGTGACCTCCGAAACTCTCTACGATAAGAATCCAGCTCTCTTTTCTGCTCTTCTACCCCCTTACTGCCTGTCACACTCCACCTTCCAGCCAAATCCCACTGCTGGATGTTCTCCACTTCTGGCCCATTTTCCCTTTCTGCTTATCTTGGAGATGACTACTAGAGTCAACCACCAACTTCCTTCTTCCATCTCTATTTGCCAGAATTATGCTCACATTTCAAGACTTCTTTCAAATGTCACTACTTACTTTTAAAAAAAATTTCAATTTATTTGACTTCGCTGGGTCTTAGTTGCAGCATGTGGGATCTAGTTCCCTGACCAAGAATTGACCCTGGGCCCCCTACATTGGGAGAGTGGAGTCTTAGCCACTGGACCACCCAGGGACGTTCCTCAAGTGCAGTTTCATTCAGTGTGATCAAGCTCCCTTCATCAATTTCATGCAAGCCAGATACATCTCTGACACTATGCCACCTGTTATGTATGCTATTCTCTTTGCCTGGTTGTTCTCCTCAGGTGTCTCTCTTTCAATTCCCATTTAAGCTGACATTGGTTTCCTT
Organism: Cervus canadensis; assembly: GCF_019320065.1. NCBI lineage: Eukaryota > Metazoa > Chordata > Mammalia > Artiodactyla > Cervidae > Cervus > Cervus canadensis. The sequence continues at coordinate 76,643,882 of NC_057393.1, read as the reverse complement.
CCCAACCCAATGCAAGGGTCAGGTCATTTAATGAAGCCTGACCTGCCTCCCCCAATTTTTTTTGCTTCTCTCTTAGCAATTCACCCAAGTCTCTGTTTCAGTACTTACCACCAGAACTATTTTGGCGATCAATACAATCAGGAAAACTCCTGCATGTGAAGTGTTTACTAGGGGTGAGGCATTGATCTAAGTAAACATTTAATGGATTACTTCATGTCGTGCTCAAAGCAACACAGTTGGTTGCTAATACTATTGTCATTTGAGTAAATGAGGTGCAGAAAATTGAAGTGACTTGCCCAAAGCCACAGCGAAGTTAAGGGCAAGAAACAAGACTTAAAAGGATTTGAGCCCAGGTGATCTTTGGGCCTTAAGCTTCTTTTTTTTTTTTTTTTAAATTGAAGTATAATTAGTTTACAGTGTTGTGTTAGTTTCAAATGTATAGCAAAGTGATTCAGTTATTCATATACATACATATTTTTTCTTTTTCAGATTCTTTTCAATTATAGGCTATTACAAAATATTGAGTACAGTTCCCTAGACTATACAGTAGGTCCTTATTATTTGCCCATTGTGTATATATGAGTGAGTATATATTAATCCCCAGTTCCGAATTTATCTCAACTCCCCTACCACTACCTTCCTACTATCCCTGTTGGTAACCATAAGTTTATTTCCTGTCTGTGAGTCTATTTCTATTTTGTAAATAAATTCATTTGTATCATTTTTTTAGATTCCACATACAAGTGATATAGTATATTTGTCTTCATCTAACTTATTTCACTTAGTATGATTCTCTTTAGGTTCATCCATGTTACCGCAAATGGCATTATTTCATTCTTTTTTGGCATGGGGGATCTTAGTTCCCTGACCAGGGATTGAACCTGTGCCCTCTGCATTGGGAGCACCGAGTTTTAACCACCTGACTACCAGGGAAGTCCCTATTTCATTCTTTTTCATGGCTGAGTAATGCTCCTTTGTATATATGTATCACATCTTCCTTATTCATTCCTCTATTGATGGACTTTTAGGTTGCTCGCATGTCTTGGCTATTGTAAATAGTGCTGCTATGAACATTGGGACCCTGAGCTCTAACTGTGATGCCATAGCTAGCCATTCCAGAGGGGCTTTTTGTCAGGACAGTGTCTTCTCCTCCTACTTTTCATTTGAGTGTGCTGTTTGGGGTTGGTTGGAGAAGAAATAAAAAATGATTTCTGGGGTAGGAAAAGGTATTTATCTTTTCTTGTTGAATGAAAAGCTCTACTTCCCTCTTTTTTCATTTTATGTTTCCCCATCTGAACTCTGAAGTTTGGGGGCATGCATTTGATTCTTGCTTGTATGCCAATTATTTAAGCTAGTGCTTGGGGCATAATAAAGGCTTCATAAAGTTATCAAATATTATTGAAACAGCAGGTATCTTTCTCTTTGTCTTCAGTTCAGTTCAGTCTCTCAGTCGTGTCCGACTCTTTGCAACCCCATGGGCTGCAGCATGCCAGGCTTCCCTGTCCATCACCAACTCCTGGAGCTTGCTCAAACTCATATCCATCGAGTAGGTGATGCCATCCAACAATCTCACCCTCTGTTGTCCACTTCTCCTCCTGCCTTCAATCTTTCCCAGCATCAAGGTCTTTTCCAGTGAGTCAATTCTTCACATCAAGTGGCCAAAGTATTGGAGTTTCAGCTTCAGCATCAGTCCTTCCAATGAATATTTAGGACTGATTTCCTTTAAGATGGACTGGCTAGATCTCCTTGCAGTCCAAGGGGCTCTCAAGAGTCTTCTCCAACACCACAGTTCAAATGTATCAAGTCTTTGGTGCTCAGCTTTGTTTACAGTCCAGCTCTCATACTCACACATGACTAGTAGAAAAACCATAGCTTTGGCTAGACGAAACCTTGTTGACAAAGTAGTGTCTCTGCTTTACCTATGCTGTCTAGGTTGGTCATAGCTTTTCTTCCAAGGAGCAAGCGTCTTTTAATTTCATGGCTGTAGTCACCAACTGCAGTGATTTTGGAGCCTCCCCGCCAAAATAAAGTCTGTCACTGTTTCCACTGTTTCCCCATCTATTTGCCATGAAGTGATGGGACTGGATGCCATAATCTTAGTTTTTTGAATGTTGAGTTTTAAGCCAACTTTTTCACCTCCTCTTTCACTTTCATCACGAGGCTCTTTAGTTCTTCTTCACTTTCTGCCATAAGGGTGGTGCCATCTGCATATCTGAAGTTATTGATATTTCTCCCAGCAATCTTGATTCCAGCTTGTGCTTCATCCAGTTTGGGATTTTGCATGATGTACTCTGCATATAAGTTAAATAAGTAAAGAAAAGAAAGAAAGTGAAGTCTCTCAGTCATGTCCAACTCTTTGCAACCCCATGGACTGTAGCCTACCATGCTCCTCTGTCCGTGGGATTTTCCAGGCAAGAGTACTGGAGTGGGTTGCCATTTCCTTCTCCAGAGGATCTTCCCAACCCAGGGAGTGAACCTGGGTCTCCTGGTTGCTGTTGCTTCTTGACCTAAATACAGATTTCTCAGGAGGCAGGTAAGATGTTCTGGTATTCCCATCTCTTTAAGAATTTTCCACATTTTGCTGTGATCTACACAGTCAAAGGCTTTGGGGTAGTCAATAAAGCAGAATTAGATGATCTTCTGGAACTTTCTTGCTTTCTTGATGTTCCAGTGGATGTTGGCAATTTGATCTCTGGTTCCTCTGCCTTTTCTAAATCCAGCTTGAACATCTGGAAGTTCTCAGTTCATGTACTGTTGAAGCCTGGCTTGGAGAATTTGGAGCATTACTTTGCTAGCGTGTGAGATGAGTGCAATTGTGCAGTAGTTTGAACATCTTTGGCATTGTCTTTCTTTGGGATTGGAATGAAAACTGACCTTTTCTAGTCCTGTGACCACAGCTGGCAAATTTGCTGGCATATTGAGTGCAGCCTCTTTGTCTCAACTAAATGTATTAATAATATCACTTTACCTTGTATTTTCTCAGTACTTGGCTCCAGGTACCAGCTAAAGGAAGATAGTTAATTAATTAGCACAAAAGAAGTATGATCACTTGCTGCATTTTTTAATCTGGGCTTCTTCTGTCAAGTTCAATGAGAATAGATATCTAATTCATCTTTGGATCTTTGGTTGCCACCAAATAATGCAAGATAAACTGAAGAAACTCAAATATCTGGTGAGTGGAGCTGATAGAGTTTGGTTTGTTGTCATATTTCACTCTCACATCGCTGGTATAAACTGATGCACAGTAAAGAACCAAACAACTAATGTTCATGGTGGAGAGGAAAGCCTCGGTCACTACAAGGCTCTCAAGTGCCTGTCTCATTTTGAAGGATAGAGTAAATTATGTTTTGTAACATCTTAGCAGTAAGAGGATGTTACTCTAACTTTGCTCTTTGAAACTTTCCAATTATAGTAAACATTTTGCTTGAAGCAGAATATTTCATGGTATGAAATCGCATGTCTGTATCAGTCCAGATGACTGTTTATTTAAGTAAAATAGAACCTCATTTCATTAATACCACTAGAAAAAAGACTTTTACATTAATCCTTTAACTTACTGATTAGATAGTTACTGATAGTTACAATCCACTGCCCTAGTTTATTGAAGTGACTTTTCAAAAAGAATGATTTAAAGAATTACTTCTCACTATAAATTTTTAGCTCTGGCAGAAAGCCCTATAATAGGTATTAACGGTATTGTGATAAAATTTAAGAGACATTACTAATTCATTCAAATTAGTAAAAGAATCTCAGATATTCAGCTAAAACAACAGACCTGATAGTTTCTCCTGGCTCCAAATATGTATGAAAATGCTTGCCACTTTCAGAGTTCAATTTGCCGTGTAGCACATGAAACTTATGTGTCAGTTTGCACAGCCCCTTCTGGACTCTGAGAGAGATGTTCACATGGTCCTGTCTTTGTAAAATGTATAACAAGATATTTTAAACACAGTTTGTTCTGGCTGCTAGTTTTTTCCTACTTTAATTCCCAGTCAGTCACACTTCCCCACCTGTTCAGTGACCTGTCCATGAACACTGTTGAGATTCAGCTCCGGAGATGCTAAATTGAAGATACAAGTAGTTTAGGATGAGTGGTATCTAATACTTCCAAAAAACACATTACTTTTGTTATCAGAGAAATGCCTAACTGAGAAACAGTCATGATAGTTCAGTGTTTTCAGTCATGATTAAAAAAGGTCTTGGGATCTTTCTCGGGGGAAAAAAAAAGGGTGGTGGGGGACTTCCTGTTGGCCCGGTGGTTAACGCTCCATTCTTCCAGTGCAGGGACCATGGGTTCGATCCCTGGTCAGGGAAATAAGATCCCACCTGCTGTGCAGTGTGGCCCAGAAATTTAAAAAAAAAAAAAAAAAAAAGATTTCAAAACTGTGTGTCTTACTTTTTCTACTATTTTACTTTCTGAATTAATGAAAAGGAACAGTCTTTTCCTTTTGGATACATTTTTAAAAAACTACTCTGAATTTTATCCCATAGCAAAAGAGGCCTTGGCAATATTCATTTCCTCCTATGTGCATTTCTTCATACATTCATCCATTTATCCATTTATTCATTTTTTGACTAAGTAACACACCCAAATGGTTCAACATTCAAAAGGTCCAAAGCCTTCCTCCCGTCTCTGTGCCCTGGGCACTCTTCAACTCCACACAGGCACATTGGTATTAGTTTCTTGCATCTCCTTCCAGTATTTTATGTATTTACAAGCAAATGTTTCTCAAATGTTTTTATCTGAAAAAATACTTGTGTTAGTTTGGGCTTCCATAACAAAATACCACAGACTGGGTGGGATAAACAATAGGAATTTATTTCCACACCATTCTGGAGGCTGGGTCACAGTGTTGGCAGGGTGGGATCTGGTGAGAACTCTTCCTGCTTTTCAGATGGTGTCTTGTTCTGTGTCCTCATGCAGAGGAAACAGAGTGATCGAGGTCTTTGGTGTCCCTTCTTATAAGAATGCTCATCCCACAGCGAGCTCTCCACTCACATGATCTTATTTAAATGTAATTACTCTCCCAAGGTCCCATTTTAAATAACACCATATTTGCTGCTAAGTCACTTCAGTCGTGTCTGACTCTATGTGACCCCATAGACGGCAGCCCACCAGGTTCCGCCGTCCCTGGGATTCTCCAGGCAAGAACAATGGAGTGGGTTGCCATTTCCTTCTCCAATGCATGAAAGTGAAAAGTGAAAGTGAAGTCGCTCAGTCGTATCTGACTCTTCGCGACCCCATGGACTGCAGCCCACCAGGCTCCTCTGTCCATGGGATTTTTCCAGGCAAGAGTACTGGAGTGGGGTGCCATTGCCTTCTCCGAACACCATATTTAGAGGTGTGTTAACACCAGAGGGCTGCAATGCACAGATGAAGGGGGTGGGAGTGAGGAGAAACATAACTCAGTCCATAGCAACTTGTATCTCAAAACAAAGCCAAACAAAAGTTCTGTGCAATGCCAATGGATCTCTGCATACCCCCTCTTCTAAATGGAGGTCATCAAAATATGAATGTGAAAGTTTGGGGAGCACATGCCTTCTTATCCTCTCTGTTTTAGTTTTTTTTTCCCTTGCCACTTTATATACATTTTAAAATTTTTACTTTTTTGGTCCCTCCCTGCAGCATGTGGGACCTTAGTTCCCTGACCAGGGATCAAATCTGCGCCTCTTGCAGTGGAAACAAGGAGTCAACCACTGAACCATCGAGAAAGTACCCTAGTTCTAAAATACTGTTGCAAAGCTGAACCTCTTCCAAGCAGCCTCTCAGAAGAGCATTCAGGGCCCTTTTAGATTCTGACTCCAAATTCCCTTCCCTGCTTAACACCTAAGGGGCCCTCTACCCTCTGATCAAGGCAGCCTGAATGATATGGGCAGACTTCAGGACTTTACTCATAAAACTTCTGCTTGGAAGGCCCGCCTCATCATTCCTTCTCCAGGGTTCCTGGAGGATGTCACATCCAATATTTCTTCAAATGTCACATCCTCTGTTTGAATTAGTAATTTCCTCCTCTAGGTTCTCATGTCACCTTAGAGCATAAGTTACAGCCTAAGTGCCAGAAGCAAGTTACAAGCAATGGTTGTGTTCTCCCACTCCCAACATCTAAAGCAGGAAAATACCTGACTTATTTTTGTGCCACTGCATGGAAGTTGACCCAATGAACAGTAAATTGTATTTGCCATGATAAGAGCCTAAATTTAGAAAGACCCCTGAACCCTTGTGGCTAAGCTGGTAAAGACTCCCCCTCAGTGCAGGAGATCTGGGTTCAGTCCCTGAGTTGGGAAGATTCCCTGGAGAAGGGAAAGGCTACCCACTCCAGTATTCTGGCCTGGAGAATTCCATGAACTATATAGTCCATGGGGTTGCAAAGAGTCAAACATGACTGAGTGACTTTAACTTCACTTCACTTCACCCCACCTCACCTGAAACTTGAAAAGATAGCTAAAAACAAACAAAAACAAGCCGCAAAAATAGAGAAAGATAACTGAGTTAAATTTAAATGAAAATCTAGCATCAAAGTGTGGAAGCTTTATGTTGAATGTCAAATGTATATAATGAATTACTAGCTGTTTTTAGATGATATAAATTAAATCCTTTGCCTATGCCTCTCAGAGAGAAAGCTATATATATTTATTCTTTAAAATTAGTACCCTAAACTAGCAGAGAATAGTCTTCTCTAGAACACAGTTTTCATTTTATTTAAGGCAATTTAAGGCAGTTTTCATTTAAAATGTGAATTTGAGATTTTAAAAATAAGTTTTAAAAGTTATTAGGTTCAGGCCAAGATTTCCCAAATCTCCTATTTCTACTATGAATTCAAAATATTCTGTCACCCAGGAGCACAAAATCGCCAAGGTTGTTTGTGTTTGGAGTGTTTGTGCCACATAGAGGGGGCCATGTGATAAACTTATTCCATTCCTTATCCTAATCTGGATCATCAAATACATAGTTGCAGAGGGAATGGTAATCAATTTGTTTCAGATCCCAATACATTCAGTGGACAGACTCTTACTATCCCCAGTTCTATTTTACTTTTTTATTTTCTTGAAGACTTAAGAATGATGTTCAAGTGCAGAAATTTCTTTAGGATATGGTGGAGGGCAAAGAAAGAGTTTGGGGACACTGAATTATTTAAAGTGTAGTTTAGATCTTTTTCTTCTCCCACAGAAGTGTGAATTTTTCTGTTTTCAAGAACATTTAAAATTCTGATGTTAGAATATTTTAACATTTAAGAAAAGAAAAATTTTGTTTTTTGATTTGTAATTAAAATGCTACATAAATTTAAAAAGTGAGGTGAAAACATAGCACATGTGTGTGAAATGTGACAAAAATGTATCTAACTCATATATATATATATATATATAGTTTCTTTACCCTGTTGAGGGCATCTTTCCTAATTTTCTGTTACCTCTTTCTATTAAAACAAAGTTTATTTATTTTGTTTTTTGGCTGCCTTGAGTCTTAAGTTGAGCCTGCGGGATCTTCCCCTTGGGACATGCAGAATCATGCTGCTTTGGCCCAGACTGAGATTCATTAATTTAGAAAAGCATAATTATGCACTAGCTTTAAGTATCAGAAATGAAAGTAATGGGATCTGGATTACTTGTAGTACCACTCTTGTGATGAACTATTTGAATACCTCAAATTTTTATTGTGCCAATATTGGGAGAGAAAAAAACCAACCCAGAGAGAACAGTAGATTTCTTATGACTAGAATCAATAGGACGACCCTATCTTGGAAAGCGCTTGCGCTCAGACTCAGTTGGCGCCCGCCCTTCTGCTTTTTCTCCAGCCGCCGTTTCCTCCACCTTTCGCGCTCTAGCCACCCGGGAAGCCCAGTTAAGGGCAGCTAGGCTCTGATTGGCTCCTTTAAAAGTCTACGGGCTATCTGATTGGTGAATCCAGGACCCTTTAGCGCGGTGAGTTTGAAACTGCTCGCACTCAGCTCCAGAGCTGGCGCTTGGAAGTTAGGGGAGAGCGTCGCGGACGAGGTAGCCGCCGCAGCTTTCGCCGCGGGATATAAGCCGGGTAGCGTTGGTGGGGTCAGGGTCTTGTCTATGGGGTGTCGACTCGGAAGGGCCGGCTCGCGGGCCTGGGAGGGGGAGTATTAGTGAAGCAGGTGATAATTGGGAGGCTGGGCTCTGGGCAGTGGGGTTCTGCGTACCGCCAGGCCCGGCCTTAACCCGAGGCCCCGAGCCTGCGAGTGGAGCGACGCCAACCCCGGCTTCAGTGGGAGGCTTGCGGGACCCCAGCCCGGGCGGGTTTGCTTCGGCAGGGCTGGCATTGCTTTGGCTTCTGAATTGCAATCTGGGGTCGCGGGCGGCTGAGGAGGCTTCCGGGGCTTGATGGAAGCCAGATTTGTGCCTTCGTTCGCCGACGCCAAACGCTTGTGGAGTGCCAGGCTCGGCCCTGTAGCGCCTAACCTCGCCTCCGGGAGTGGAAAGCTAGACCGCAACTCGGCTAGGTGCTCGGGCCTGCTTCTAATCCCAGACGGTCCCAGGAAACCGACCGAAAGAACTAATTTATGGGCCTTCTCAGCTTGCTTCTCTGCTCCCATGATCCTAGCCTACCTGGAGCTTTTAAGAACAACTTATCCTGGGCATAGACCCCGAGAGAACTTGGATTTTTTGGATTTTATTTTATGTTTGGTGGTTGTTACATACAGTGGAATTGGCAAAAACTGGAAATCTAAGAAACGCCGAGAGTTAGAAACGCGTCTTTTTAAATCCTTTAATCAGTTTTAACATGCAGGTCTTGCTTTCTCTAAAGACCTGGAGGTGTCTGGGCGGATGAAGCCATTGGTATTTTACATCCTGCCACTAGGAATAGAGGAGGCATTCAAAAGGCATTACGAAGCCACATCCTTTATTTAAAATAGTTGTAACCAGGAAAAGGTGGAAGAGTAATTGAACCCAGCTTTGAAATTGAGTTAGTTTTCAGTTATTTTGTTTAAAGTCAGCTCCACAGTTTCATTGTGACTTGGGCATATTACAACTGGATATTGAAGAAGATAGTTAATCCTAATCCATTGCCATTTGTAAAATTCAGCATTTTTAAGATGGCCAGTGTAGTGCAGTTTTGTTTATTTAAAAAAGTTTATCTCTGCTTATGTCTGGAATGATTTTGAAAAAGAATGTGAGAAATAAAACTTAAGGGTCAATATAACTTATGGTTCAGTAACCTTTATATATGATTTTAAGGCTTCTGAAGTTAATGTTTCTGTGGCAAACTTACCAGGAAGTCTTGAGTATCTGGTTGTCATTTCAGCTTTTTTTTTTAACCATTGTTTTGTGATTCAAGTATATGGACATTCTTTGTTTTTGACATTGCATGGATATAATTAAAATAGACTTTATGTGTGGAATTGCCCATTTTCTTTTAAGAGTGCTTAGTGATATTTCCTACTTTATAAAAGGTATCTTGAAAGTTTTTTGTCATGTTTGTGTTACGTGACTCCTGACAACAAGAGAAGGATTAAAACTGTCATTTGAGCAAGTTGAAATGAATATACTTTTGCTGCTTTAAATATTTTCTAACGATTGAGCAGCGTGACCACATTTTAGCTCCCTACTCATGTCTTTAAAAATTATTTATTAACTTCATAGAAGTATCATGAAGCTACAAATTCAAGTAGCATTCTTTGTTGAAATATTTGGGTATAACTGGCACACATTGATGAGCCTTAGAAGTCTTAAGTAAAGAACATCAGGGTTTTGTTTGGGACGGATAGATAAGTTGATGTCTGAACTTTGAAGGTTAACTTTGAAAGAAGCTCCTAGGTGGCTCTAGTGGTAAAGAACCTGCCTGTCAGTGCAGGAAACAACAGACAGTGGGTTCCATCCCTGGGTCAGGAAGATACCTTGGAGGAGGGCATGGCAATCCACTCCAGTATTCTCAGCTGGAGAATCCTATGGCAGAGGAGCCTGGCAGCCTCCATAGGCTCACACAGAGTCAGACACTGAAGCGACTTAGTGCACTAAAGTTATCCAGGTATAGGATATACAAATATTTCCAATGTTTCTGAAGCTAAGAAAGGTGGGAGAGTCTTGAGTTCTTCCCCTTGAAAATATTGTTTTAATAGAATAGCTAATATTATGGAAAAATTTTTAAAAATTTATTTATATTTGGCTGCACTGGATGTTCATTGCCACAAGTGACTTTCTCTAGTTGAGGCAAGTGGGTGCTACTCTTTGTTGCAGTGCACCTAAGGCTTCAGTAGTTGTGACGCTTGGGTTTAGTTGCCCTGTGGCATGTGGAATCTTCCTGGACCAGGGATTGAACCTGTGTTCCCTGCATTGGCAGGTGGATTCCTATCCATGAGGGGCGTCCTAGTATGGAAAGTTAATACTGCTCTAGGCACGATGGGAAATTCTTTACTTGTAATATCTCAAAAATAACTTAAAAACACCCTTTGTATTAGTGGCATGTAATCAAATAAGCTTTTCTTCTCATTTTAGGATCTACCATACCCACTGATTAAGTATGGAAGACTATACCAAAATAGAGAAAATTGGAGAAGGTGAGTGGTTTTAATAATATAAAAGGATTTTTAAAAAATGATTTAATGATTTGACGTCTTTGACACAAAGATATGTAAATATTCAAATTCAGTTTTTAAAGTATCTAACAGTACATTAGTGCATTAATACATATGTTCTCTACATAATAGCATAAGCAAAAAATAATAGTTAACCTTTCAAGAGAATTGAAATTATTCTGACATGTCTCCCTAACAGCACCCCTCCAATAATCTTACATTCTTCTAATACTAAACACTTAAAGCAATATATCTATATATTTTTAAAAAACACTATTGCTGTTTTGTAGGTGTGTTGAGGAGAGTGTTAGGGCAGTGAAATTATGTGCTTTAGTTTTAAGTGCGTCTGCATATACTCTCTGAAGTTCTAGTCAGGGTCATGTATTTCATTTGGTAGTTAATGTCTTCTTAATGTCTTTTGATTAAAATAGTTCTCTTGTCTTTTCCCCGTTGACATTGAGTTTTTGACTACCCAGATCATTTCTTAAATGTATCAACTCTTATTTCAGTTATTACCGAGTTGTTCTATGGTTTTCTTCTGAGTTAACAAAAATAATTCATTGAACTCGGGTAATAATTTGAACCCCTTTCTGCCTTTTTAGATCATAGAGAACATAACTATATGCATGATGTGGAACCTTGGTTGGCATTTAGCAGACAACCTATAACCATTTGTTGATTAATAGTTTTTCTGTTTATTGTTCAGTCTCCATAATTTGCCTATATTGAAGATTTTTAAATTTTATAATGCCTAGTTCATTTCAAAGTGCATGCCTTGCATCTCACAAATGATTTTTGGTAATGAACCAGTGAAATGACTATGCTCTGTTTAACTAGAGCACTGTTCCAGTACTTCAGTGAGAAGTGGCAATGATTCAAAAAGAGTCAGGAGAGACAAAGAGCACTTGTGATGTCTAAAACTCAATTCGGTATATACTGAGTGTTCCCTATAAGTTAATCAGTGTCTATTATGAGTAAATTTTAGGACCAGGTGAATGTTGTACACTTGAGTGAGAGGTAAGAATACTTAAAAAAAAAGTTTGAATTATCATTAACTTCTTATTTGACTGTATTATGCAAATGACTGATCTTCCTGAGTCTGTCTTAACAGTGTGCTGGGTGAGGGTGCTACTGGCTTACCTACTTTTGTATTTAATGCAAGTATAATTTACATCTGAAAAATGTACAGATTTTAAGTGTACAGAGGTCCACCCATGAAGGATGGTGGTGAAGATCAAATAAGATCAGTTCTCCTTTATATTTTTTGACCTCACAACACGACTTGTCGAATTTTAGTTCCTTGAATCAGGGACTGAACCCAGGCACTAAGCAGTGAAGTGCAGAGTCCTAACCACCAGACCATCAGGGGATTCCCAGATCAATTGGCTACCCAAAGCACAATTACTCCAGATTTAGTCAAAATAATATACAATGGATTTTATGTCAACTTACGTTTTTAAAATGACACCATGACATAGACAATTGGATAGAATTTCTCTATTTAAAAAAAAAATAGAACAGAGTTTATATAGCATCATTTTGTCACTGAGCAAACCATCCTTAATATTCTGATCAAACAAGTAAATCATTTATTTATTAGTGGTTCTTAGCCATTTTTGAAGTACTACTAGTTTTGGAGAAACTCTTAAAAAGCTGCAAAATAGACTTACCTAGATATAAGTCCCTCCTAATTGCTTTTGAAGTTACACTGATGTCATAGGAAAAATAGTAAAGCTATTTAAGAAAATTTTCATGTAATTAAGGGAGTCAAGACCTCCCTTAAATTGTCCAACTCCGGCTTAAAAATCACTTACCTGGGGGATTCAGCATATCATGCATATGAACTTGTTTTTAGCTGACTAGTCCATTTCCCTTATTGCCTTTTCTGTTCGGTGCACCCAACCACCCCAGGAACCCTTATATTGGAAATGTTGCTCATTATCTAAAGCCCATATATCAGAATCCATATTCTCAACTTCCAAATGGATGTGAGGCTTCCTGCATTTATTTTTTGCCTACCTTGTGTAGGATATTTGACAGGACATACACTCCAATTTGCAAATGATCCTTTTTCTCTAAAATGTGCTGGAAAATTACTGGTAATTTGAATTGTATGGGGAACCTGTGATGACTGTATGGATTCTAAACTGCAGATAGGTTAGGTTGTAATTAGCCTCTTTTCTTTCAGAAGTGATGAGAGTATAATTATGAATGAGATGCTTCCTTTGTGGCCACGCAGTAGATGTTTCTATCATGTGACACCTTGTGGAATTCAATCATCTTTTTAAAAAATTTTTTTAGTTTGTGGAGGTTGTCACATAGCAGACACTTACTTTGTCTATTTCAGGTACCTATGGAGTTGTGTATAAGGGTAGACACAAAACTACAGGTCAAGTGGTAGCCATGAAGAAAATCAGACTAGAAAGTGAAGAGGAAGGGGTTCCTAGTACTGCAATTCGGGAAATATCTCTATTAAAAGAGCTTCGTCATCCAAATATAGTCAGGTATGGTATAATATCTGAATTTGAATCATTTTCCGCATGCTATTTCACATGTGAATTTCATTGTGAAAATTTTTACAGTTGCTTAAGTTCTGATTGAACCTTTCTGAGTAGAATAGAACCTTACTATTTTTGTTCATTGAGAATGCTGGGCATAGAAAAACAGGCTTTTAAAGCAGGAACAGAGTTGGAGGGGCTTGGTGATAGAGATTAGTAGTGGGGGCTGGAAAATCAGGATAAAGTAGTCAGGGGAGACAAGGAAGTCTTTTTTCACAAAACTTTGTCACTGTTCCAACTCAGAGCTCTGGTCTGTAAGGACTACTTAATTAGCGACCTGAGATAGGTAGCTAGGTCAGGTGAAAGTTAGGATTTAATTGCATTTTGGGGGCTTGAGATGGTGAACAACTGGTAAGTTTAGATAATACTTCAAAAAGTTTATTTCTATAATTTGCCTCAATGGAAAGACAAGCTCTAAGCAAGAAGCAGTCAGTCTAGAAATATCCTTCTGGAATACAGGCTGTTTACCAAGTTAGCACCTGTAACGTCACTTAATTTTCAGTTGCTGCCCTGAGGTTCCTTTCTCAAATTCTAGTTTAATAATACTGTTTTCACTAGGGAAGGTACCACCTCTTTCCCAAAACAGTATAGCATGTATTTGTTACTGAAGAAATTTCTTGTGGCCTGCTTTTTCTAATAGCAACTATGAAGTGTATAGAAGCCATTTTATTTTGTGAGAGATCAAAAATGTTAAGGTTTATAATTGTTTTATTTTTCAGTCTTCAAGATGTGCTTATGCAGGATTCCAGGTTATATCTCATCTTTGAATTCCTTTCCATGGATCTCAAGAAATACTTGGATTCTATCCCTCCTGGTCAGTTCATGGATTCTTCACTTGTTAAGGTAAGAATCTTGCCTAATTTTGTTAGTGTTTATCCACTGTGAATGTAAAGGGTCTCTTTAGAAGTGCCTGTGTTTCATGAGAATATGCTTGGAAAAAATGTTAGAAAGTAGAACAAGGAAGAAAAGAATGTTTCATTAAAAAATATTTTGTTTTTTCTCACATAGTCTATAGTTTAGGTTGTTAACAACTACCCATTTTATTACTAGATAGTGTTTCTGGTTGTAAAGTGAAAAGCACTGTCTGATTGTTGGAAACTAGGATATTCTATTCTTTGTCAGTCAGATATGTGTAAAATAAAAGAACAAAAGCCTGGGACAGGGTGATGCTGGCAGGCAGTTTCATTTTATTCTGGATTTGAATATATATTTTGGTTAATTTATTGTAGAGATTAAACTTCATTTAAATTTAAAATAATTATCCTTATACCATCTCTACCAAACCACTCCTCAGAGGTAGCCTTTGTTTTATTAGTAATCTTAGAGATACTTGTATGTCAACTTTGTATATACATAAACTTTTTATAAAAATGGGATTTTATATATACTAGTATATATGCGTTACTTTCCCTTTTACTGTGTACAGTGTGAGTATATGAACCCATCTTTCTGATGTCTGATATAATTGCATAAACCAGCTCCACACTGGCGGACACTGAAGTTGTTTTCCAGCTTGGTGACTCATGTCCTTATGGTCAGTGCAGCAGTGAATATCTTCATATCTTCCTGTGTATCTTTATAGGAGTCTCACTACTGAAATCAGTGGGTTGAAGATGTTTATTTACACTTAAAATCTTGATAGTGCCAGTTAACCCTCTAAAAAATTAGACCAACATCATGGTGTAATATAATTCTTTTAGCACATCACTGTCAAAACTTGTTTTGATTAATCTTTTTGATAACAATACTATGTAAAAAATACATTAACATCATTTTGCCTTTCGTTTGACATTTTTCATTTCTTAGCCATTTTATAAACACTATACATATTTTTCGCTGTTGATTCTGTTAGGATACTTTTTTCATTGGTTTCTAAGAGCCTCTTATTGGTAATGTGTTGATAATAGTTCTTTTATTCCTTTTTTTTTTTGTCTTTTGTTAATGGTGTGTATATACCATTAGTTATTTTTATAATTTAACATACTTGTACATATTGGTACATGAATTTTGGAGATTTTTATGTCTTATTTAAGTCTTCCTCATGCAAAGATCACATGTATTAGAACAGTACATGACAGTGTTTTTCTAGTGGTTTCAGTAGATTACCGTTCCTCCTTTTGTCTTAAATTCTAGGGGGATCAAAGGTTTCTTTTGATGAAGGAACTAGGGTTCTTAATTTTTTTTCCAAATGGCTAGCCATTTGTTCCAACTGATTGGTTTTATGTATTTTATAATATTGAACTTTATAGTCGATACTATTATTTTATATTTCCGTAGTACCCATGTTGCATAATATTCTGGGTTTTTCTTTCTTTTTTTTAATTTGTGACCAGTGTTTCCAAAGAGGAAATGAATATATAAAGATAAAAGATAGAAATGGAAAAGACTAAACTTATTTGGGACAGAACTAGAGTTGCTATAAGTATATAAAACAAAAGTTTAAGAAACTTTTTATGTATAGAAAATTGCCTTATTACTTAAGAATTAGGGACCAGAATAAGTAAAAGAAAACGAAATGAGTGCCTATAGATGTGCCCATAAGGTGAATATCTTTGTCTTAGTTGTACAAACATAATACTTGATATAAATGTGCTTCTCACCTCCCAGATACTTCCTGTTAGTCTCAAGTGGCCTGAGAACTTTTTTGGTAAATTGTTTATTTCTCTGCATTATAATTTCTTACGTCTTTGAAAGAAGCCTACCAAGATTATTTAGAAAATCATTCTATCATATGGTTAAGTTTCTAATTTATATTTCCTTCTTCCAGAGTTATTTGTACCAAATCCTACAAGGGATTGTGTTTTGTCACTCTAGAAGAGTTCTCCACAGAGACTTAAAACCTCAAAATCTGTTGATTGATGATAAAGGAACAATTAAACTGGCAGATTTTGGCCTTGCCAGAGCTTTTGGAATACCTATTCGAGTATATACGCATGAGGTATGTTTTTTGGTACTTTTGTTATGTGTGATTGAGGGATTGTCTTATGTATTCTTTAAGAAAAGAAAAAATAGAAAGATTTCAACTCTTTGTCAGTATAAGTTTATTGCCTCTAGTCCAAAGTAACCCTTCAGTGTCTGCTGTGTGAAAATGTATCTGGAACTTGTGAGTGTTTTTCCTTTGCCAGATGCTGGTATGTTACGCTCTGACAGTAGAGGGTGCTAGAGAGGCATTGCAGGAAGGAGTCATTTATTCTTAACAAGTCAGTCTCCAATTATTACAGTCCTCTGTTACAGTTATTAATCCTGCTTAGTAAACGTTCCCTGTTCAAATTACATGTGGTTTCTGTCTCTTGTTTGGATCCTGTCTTGAAAAAGACTAGTTAAAGATTTTGTTGATTAAGTATGACTATTTCAGATGCTTTTAGAAGCTTGTAAATATAACCAAATTTTGTCCCTGTTATATTGATGACTTGGCTTTTTGTTTGCTGTTTCTGGAGGGAAAAAGAATGCTGAATCACAGTTAAGGATTATTGGGAAACCTTGTCTTCTGTGGAGTTGTCTACCCTTGTGCTCAAAGACTTCCTCTAGATCAAAACTTGTAACAGTGCACCTCTGGTCAGATGTCTTGGCTCCTTTTTAATCATTCATTTTTATAATTTTTCCCATGGATCTGTAAATATATATTATTTGGTTTCCACTGGTTTAAATAGATGCTGTTGCCCTCCATTGTGATAAATTAGATATGCTAAAATAGTAGATTGGTGCTGCTGCTGCTGCTAAGACTCTTCAGTCGTGTCCGACTCTGTGCGACCGCATAGACTGCAGCCCACCAGGCTCCGCCGTCCCTGGGATTCTCCAGGCAAGAACACTGGAGTGGGTTGCCGTTTCCTTCTCCGAGATTGGTGCTAGACCACTAATGAGCTATTGTTTGCCTTGGTTGTGATTTTAGCATGTAAGTGGTGCATACACTTGTACAGTATAGTGGCAACCTAAATCCAGTATCATCGTGCTTTGGTTTTTAAGTGGATGCTGTCTTGAGTGTTTTGATCCTTGCGTTTTACTGATTTGAAAAGACTTGGTATGCTTTTATCTTTTCCTCCTTAGTGAATATAACTTACAAACGAAGTATTTATCTAACATTTAGTACTGTGTATAGTTAATTGACTTTTAAACACTATCAGAGAGAGTCGTGCAGCATTCTAAAGGACAGTCCTAATATAAATGTTTACATTTAGATAATGTGCCACATTTATTCCAAGTAAGGTGTTTTCTTTGTGATAGGTAGTGACACTCTGGTATAGATCTCCAGAAGTATTGCTGGGGTCAGCTCGCTACTCAACTCCAGTGGACATTTGGAGTATAGGTACCATATTTGCTGAATTAGCAACTAAGAAACCACTTTTTCATGGGGATTCAGAAATTGATCAACTCTTCAGAATTTTCAGGTATTTTTCATTTATGCTTGAGCTGTTAAGAACTTTAAAATTAACACGTAGATAACAAGAATTATGTTGATGCTTTAACTTGTAAGTTTTTGTTTTGTTCTGGGTGTTTAGAGCTTTGGGCACTCCCAATAATGAAGTGTGGCCAGAAGTAGAATCTTTACAGGACTACAAGAATACATTTCCCAAGTGGAAACCAGGAAGCTTAGCATCCCATGTCAAAAACTTGGATGAAAATGGCTTGGATCTGCTCTCGGTAAGGAATACCCTTTATATTGGTTTTAACACCATGGATAATTAATTCTGAATGTACTTAATTCTGTCTTTACCTAGGAAATAGGAATAAAACCAACATTTGTTGAGCTAGACATATAACTGTTATGTCTGTTATGTTTATTATATTACTAGCTCCATTTTAGTATATGTGCTACTGAAGCAAGCACATTACTAATTCCATTTTAGATATGAAAAAATTTGGCATTTTTTTGTTCTTATTGATTTGTTTTTGATCTGATAGATGGTTATAGATACTCTGAAGGAGAGGACAGGGTTAATAATAACGCTGTAGGTGACTGACTTGGAGTGGCCCTCCTTTCCAGCTTTTTTGTCTTGGTATTTACTGGTTTTTAGTTTAGACATAGGTGTCTTCCTTATTTTTTCATATTGGTGGTTATTAAAGCCTTTGCTGCATGAATTTCCATTTCTCACCTTGTGCCTCATTTCCACATCAGATAGGTTAGCAAAGGTATGAATGTAGTTCTTAAAACCTTCCCCTCTATTACGCTGCTGTTCCAACTAAACAGCTGTGTTCTTTAAAAATAGGACAAAAAATAATTTGTTAGAATAAAATAGATTGTCCTAGACCTGCCTCAGGAAATTTATTTTAGAGCAGTATTTAAATACTGAGGCGTTAGAAGGAACTAAATCTTATGAATCTCGGGTAATGTAATTCCAAAAAAGAAATTTTGGTAGGTTACTAAACAAAGGAAAAAAATCTGTTGCTGTATCATCGTACACATGTTCTAATTGACCTCTGGGCCTCTTTCACAGGTTATAACCATGCGCCACCAACCTCAGCTCAGATTTCCCAAATGCTTCCAGTGCAGTCCAGGGTCCTTTACTGCCACTCAGATATTTGGTGCGTCAGTATTGATGATGTGGTGTAAAAGGCCCTCTGTATTCCTGGCCCAGTCTGGGATTCTTGAACATTTCAAAGAATGCCACTTTAGTTAACCAGATGAAAATCATCTTGTCATCACGGTTCCTTAGTCTAGCCAGTATTGACATCTTGGACTGGATCATTTTTTGCTGCTGGAGGCAGTCCTGTACATCATTAAGATACTTAACAGCATCCCATTTCTGTGTCCTGTAGATGCCATTAACACATTTTCATCCCAGTTGTGACAACCCCAAATGAATCTACACATTGCCAAATACCCCGTTAGGGGCGGTCTCACCAGGTTGATAATCACTGCTGTAAGCCATATGTTAGTCTTGGTTTCAAATATCATCTTTCTCACTCGTAAGCTCTATGAACTTGGGCAAGTTCCTTAACCTCTTTGAGCCTCAGTATTCTGATTTGTAAAGTGGGACTAATTCATACCTTTTGTTGTCAGGATTAAGTAACATGAAATGAACAAAGCACTTAGTAGAGTGCTAGCTATAGAATAAGAGCTTAAATGGTAACAAGATAGTAGAAGTATCTCTAGGTTGGCTTATTGATTTAGTTTTAAGATTTCTTTCAGATACATTTTAACTTTATTCAAACTTTTCTGCTGATGTGTAAATAAACTTTAATATTAGGTTTTCTGACCATAGTTCATTTAGTGACTCATTTTAGCTATGTTTATAGCATATTGCACGCTGGTTTTGTTTTTATTAGAAACTTGCTGAAAGCTACAGTAGAAACCTCTGTAGTTAATTACCACAATTTCAGGAATGTTGTAAATAACTCAGAGGGCCTTTTAATTCCCAAAGTAAATATAATTAACTAGATAATCATTCTTAAATTTATGCCTTGGTTTTAAAGTTATCCATGAATACTTGTGTCTTAAACTGTAATTTATAGAAAAAAGGTTATCAAGATATTTGTGATTTAAAGAATAGATCATTTTAGAGCTAGTGGGTGAGGTAAAACATTTATGTGGTTTGGTGTTAAACTAATGGGAATGTTCATTTAGTAGTTTTTCTTTAAAATTATTAGTGTATGGCTTATTGGTAGAAAACTAAGGCTTTTGGGGGATTTTTTTTTTTCCTTAAATAAATAACCTTTTAAATCTTTTCCTCACACAGAAAATGTTAATCTATGATCCTGCCAAACGAATTTCTGGCAAAATGGCACTGAATCATCCATACTTTCATGATTTGGACAGTCAAATTAAGAAGATGTAGCTTTCTGACAGTTGCCCTGTGTTGTGTCAAGAACAGATAATTGTATTTTTACTGTTCATCTCTGTTTCTGTCTTTGTGTATTTTTCTTTTCTTTGTTGTAAAACTTAATCTGTACTTCATCTTCTGATTTCAAAAGTAACTTAAAAATGTAAATACTGTTCTATATGAATTTAAATATAATAATTCTGTATATGTTTGTAGATCTCACTGTAACAGCTGTTTGTTACTATAATAAAACTATATAAATCTAGTATTGATGTCAGGAATCAGGAAATTTTTGAGTTAACTCAAACCATCTAAAATACTACCCCAGTCTTCTTTTCTTGCTGGAAATACTAAAATTTAGGAAAGTGTGCTAAGTTCAAAGTTCATGTTGCTTTGAAGTATTTTTATACTCTGTTTAAATTTTCTTGTCAATTTCTTGCCATGTGGTAACTATACAACCTGCCTAAAGATGAGTATTTTTCTACTGGTATTTCAATTTGTGACCTAAATGTTTAGGCGTTCAGAATGAGAGAACTATCCAGATTTGAGAGGCGATGCTTAATTTATAGAGGTTTTTAGCAACTTGTTAAACTAACATTAGTGTATGCCAAAGCTTGCTAAGTTTTACAGTCAGAGATCAAGGGCTGTCCACAGCAGGAAAGAACAATTTAGAAAATTTATGAGCTATCCTATTTTTAGGTAGGTTATGAAAGTTATTTGTCTGAGTGAATTCTTGTGCTTTGGTCAGAGGTAATAACCATACAAAGGAGTTGCTTATCTTGGCTTTCAAGTCTGACTAAAACTCTGCAAATTTTGACATAGTTTAGTTTATTAGCTGCCTTCTTAGAAGGTTCTAATGTATAACTATTTAGCCAAGATCACTAGCTTTTGGAATTGTTTAATAATGCTGCTCATTGTGATTTTTACCTGTAAGATGCCTAATGTTAGATTGTTTGTTATAGCCAAGAGAAATGTCTCTAAAAATAATTTTTGTCATTTTTAGTGTACATCTATCCATTGGCTGCCCATATGCGCTGCTTTTCACGGTGGTTACCCATAACTGGAATGAGCCTTCTTGTGTGGCTGTTCCAGTTGATTGAGTAGGTAATGGGTGATCTACCTAATCTTGTTGTCTTCTAATTTTTTCACTTGAGGAGAAAGTATGGGCCACTTTCTTTGGCAACAGGGCATAAGGTGAGAGGTTTGGTGGCCTTCTTCTAGGTCTTGGTGGAAGCCAGCCTGCAGTAAAGGAATGCAACTGGAGATGGAAGTTGTTTGAGGTCACACTGTTGAGAGATTTTATGGTGGGAATTTGGTAAGTGAAAGGTCACACAAAAGAGTTAATTGAGATGGTGAAATGGAGTATCTGCAGACTGTCTATGAAGTATTGAAATGGGTCTACTTTTCAATTGTGCATTACAGACCTTTAGAGGTGTAGACTCAGCATTGATAACTGATCCCCTACCCCTCTGCCCCCACAAAACTATCAGTGTGTCTTATATAATTATTTCTTGGTCCTTCTGTCTCAGTAATATGTAGATGCATTGGTGTCACCAATGTTTGGGGCCTTGTGGATTTGCTAGCAGCAGCCTGCATGCTCATTGCTATTGTTCTGTGCAGTCTAATTGTTTGAAAAGTCAGTAATTCATCAGTTTAGAACCTACTTGGTGGACCAGGGAAATGAGATGGAAGAAGCCTGCCATCAGTTGCTATAATGAGACATACTTTTTGTTCTGCTCCAGCTCTCTGTGTAGTCCTAAGTAAAGTGTTTATGTCAGCTTCAGTGACTAGTTGAAAAGCCACTGAATTGGGTCCTCATCTCATGCATATTTTTAAATTGGCTTGTGCTGTGGTGCTTCTGATTGATTTTTAAAGTGGATCTTGTCTCTGGGTCAGTAGCTCTTAAATCTGTTCTGTGCTAGAAACACCTGAGACTAACTCTCAGTCCTACCCTGAACAGTTAAAAGTGCCCCAAGATGATTGTGATGCAACCAGTTATCACCAGTTGGTGGTGACTTTAACAACATTGGACCAACATCTAGTTTTAGTTGTCTGAAAACTTTGTTATCTTGCATTATCTCTAACTTGTTCTATTTCTGTTTTAGGCTGTACAAAGTTCTTTGGTGAGGGGAGAGGCTTGTGTGTTTTATCACCAATAGGAGACTTCCATATACTGTGACTAATGCTGTATCTTATTGCCTGTAGGCTTTAGAGAAGGATTTGTTGTTCTTAAACATAAAATATAAAGGCAGTAATGATGCAAAGAAGTTAATACATAATGTATAATAAAATCATTAATTTATATGTGGACATGGCCTGTGTGAATTAAATGTTTGAAAAAAAATGATAGTGTTTTAGAGTGAATAAAAGGTCTTTTGGGGACTTGGTTAACAATAAAATAATTTTTAATTAGTAAAAGGAAACTTGAAAGTTCTTGGTGAAATATACTTCTACATTAGTGCTTCTAGCAAACTGTACTTAATAACAGGTCAACTTCAGCCCCATCTCTATTTAAATAGTTGCC
This sequence comes from Cervus canadensis, assembly GCF_019320065.1. NCBI lineage: Eukaryota > Metazoa > Chordata > Mammalia > Artiodactyla > Cervidae > Cervus > Cervus canadensis. The sequence goes on along the minus strand of NC_057393.1, from coordinate 76,621,504 downwards.
ATATTCCTAGGACCCTAGGATCATTTTGCATTTTGTGGATAGAATAGAGACATTTAGATATGTTTGTGGGCTGTAGAGTTAAGAGAGTAGTGGGCATTGTTTGAATAGGTCTGGGCCAAGATGGATAGAGTATTGAATGACTAAAGAGAAAGCAAAGGATGGAGGGATAAAGTGTGAAAGCACCTGAAGAGGGAGAAACTTCTGACTTAAAAATAGGATCTGGATTGGCGTAATACAGATTCCAGTTTTAGAGCCATGTTAGGGCTCAGTTCTACCAATTCTGTCTGTGTCTTTGGGTAAGTCACTCAGAGTCTCTGAATCAATTTCCTTAACTGTACAATGGAGATAATAAATGGTATTTATTTATATAAATACATAAGTAGGATTGTAAAATTGTTATGAGGGATACAGACAGGGCAGCCAGGCATCATGCATACACACACACAGACATACACATACAGATATAATACATGTCTCTTTGTCAGGATCCTCTCATGTTCTCTTCAATACATTGCAAAAATTGGGCAGTTAGCTATTTTTCTGTCACAGTAATTGGTGCTTAAATCTGTTAAATGGCATTACAAGGTACATTAAATGGGGAATATGGGTAAAGTTCCTGGTACATGGTAGTTCCTTTCTCCTTTGAAGTCTCCCACTTTTTTCTTACATTACTCACAGCGCTTTTATTTTCTCCCTTACTGAGGGCTGGGGCCATGTCCTGTTTTTTCATCCCCACAGCCCTCTGTCTAGAACCTCAAGTGCTAGACTAATCCCAGGCCTTTAAGGTTGCTCATAGGTTATGGTACCTTCTGTTCAACAACAACTGAACATCTCTGGTGAGCAGCCACTGTGCTTCACCGACACTTCCTGTTTTTCCCAGCAGTCTTGTAAGGGAGTGGGCATCTTCATCTTAGAGACGGTGAAACCAAGATTCATAGAGCTTAAGTAATTTGCCAAAGGTTGCTGCAAGTTTAGTTAAAAGCAGGAGCAAGGACTTGGGAACGTTCTGACTTCACAGTGTTCTCTTTTCATGGCATTGTATTGGTTTCCAAGATAAATTGATAGAACATGTATTTAGTTTCTAAAGTTTAAGAAGAAAGAACTCAAGAAGGCAGGCAAATAGTAAAGCGAGTGCAGCCCAGGTGCCAAGGAGTTCCCTCTCAGCTCAGGGTCCAAACCAGCCCCCCAGGTTTCAGGCTTCCCTGTGAGCCCCAAAGCTCCTGAGACCTCTACTTGAAGGTCGAAAGGACCAAGGTGAGATAGTTTTCAGTCAACGTTCATTTTCCTATCCCACTTTTACTACTCTATGTGGTCCTCTTGAGCTTCTTAATCTTGGCTCCTTTTTCATAGAGATGACCCAGACTGGATCAGAGTGATAAACCATAACCCAGCAGCAAGGGGTGGGCAAATGACCTAAATAAGACCCCTGAGGGTCCATTTTGCTATGGAAACCTTGAGAGAATGAAGTCTTTCTGCTGACCCTGCTAAGCTGGGACGACAGGGCTAGGAGCCTGAGGCATCTCCCCCGTTCTGCCAAGAAAGTGATGAATAGAGAAATATTCTTGGAGGTTTGACGTCCCTGGACTCTGGTCCTCAAGCCTGGTTCTGGCAGAGCTACCTTAACATTTGGAGCTACTCACTATCCCTTGTAGGTGTAGGAGTTGTGGGTTTTTTGTTTGTTTTTGCTTAATTTGGTTTGAATTGGGGTTCTGTCATTCCAACCCCAAAGAGTCACAGCCATCCGTACTAAAATAACAATTGTTTAATTTTAAAGGAAACTCCAACTTAAGCACCCTTACAGTTATAAAGCCTTACATAATTAAATATCTTCCCTTTAAAAGCTCTATTGTTAATCATTGTTTTAACTGCAGCTCCTAGTTTTGGTTATGTAAAGTGGTACTGATAGAAATGTATCCCTATTGTCATTTCAAAGAACCTACAAACTTGAGGAATGTTTATGTATATGGACCTACTCTTTTACCAGTTAGGAGGAGAAATCTGTAAAGTACACTTCCACAGGCAGTTGTTTCTTCTCTTGAGATACAATTTCAAAACCATGCTATTTTCTGTTAAGGAAATGATGGAATAACAAGCAGAATGGGGAGAATATTTCTTAATGAGTGTTAGTTTTTGTAAAGAGCTTTGTAGTAACTAAGCAGCCTATGCTATTTCAATCGAAGCTTCCTCTACTATAAAAATGCCCTTAACTATGAAACCACAAGAATAATTATACCACAATATATACTTTATAATAAGGACAGAAAAGATAAATTTCCCAACTGAACACAGCCATTTGTCTTAATGGTTCTGGTATCATGACAAACATATTTATGTGCAAGAAAATATAAATCTATTCTTCATGAACTGCGTTCACTGCTTCAAGTATCCAAATGGGAAGCCGAACATTTGCTCTAAAATCTTGCTAAAACTTGAACATAGTTTTAGAAATGCTTTTTGGCTTCTTGTTTGAATTACTTCTCATGCACAGGCACTAATGGAAAATGGTTCAGAACATAAAAGGCTTGTGATTTCCCAGGTGAGCACAAAACTTTTTAGACTAGCCAACATCAATCTGAAGCCTCAGGGACTGGATGACAAATGCAATGTTATTTATATGTTGGGAGCTCTTACTTACCCATGCTAACAGAAAGTTCTAGCAGCTTGGATAACCATAAAGGGCAAACATCTCACCTCCCTCATCCTAGATTTTGGCATTCATTATGACCCACAAAGGTCCATCTAGTCAAAGTTTTGGTTTTTCCAGTAGTCATGTATGCATGTAAGAGTTGGACCATAACGAAAGCTGAACACCAAAGAATTGATGCTTTTGAACTGTGGTGTTGGAGAAGTCGCTCCAAGGGATTGCAAGGAGATCAAACCAGTCAATCCTAAAGGAAATCAGTCCTGAGTATTCATTGTAAGGATTGATGCTGAAGTTGAAACTCCAATACTTTGGCCACCTGATGCAAAGAAGTGAAAAGACCCCGATGCTGGGAAAGATTGAAGGCAGGAGGAGAAGGGGACGACAGAGAAAGAGATGGTTGGGTGGCATCACCGACTCAGTGGAGTTTGAGTAAACTCCGGGAGTTGGTGATGGACAGGGAAGCCTGATGTGCTGCAGTCCATGGGGTTGCAAAGAGTCAGACACGACTGATCGACTGAACTGAACTGAACAATGTAGGAGATAGGGGAGACGCAGGTTCGTTCCCCGGGTTGGGAAACCCCATGGAGGAAATGGCAAACCACTCCAACTATAAAATGTTGATAGAAGAGAGAGCCCAAGCCCAAGTGGTCAGTGAAGAGAAAATAGAAGTCAGATCAGAGAATGCTGCATAGGTTTTCAGTTCCTAGAGATTAAAACAGTAATAGCCAACAGTGCACGCAGCACATGCAAGCCAAGCACATTGTGAGATGTATGGAGTGTTTTCTTTGGAAGAGCAATGGTGATTTTCATTCTTCACTTCCCCCCAGAGGGTAATCGGGAGTTTAACTCAGATCTACAGGTATTTTAAATAGTCACATTCTGAAAAATAACCAAAAACGTAAACTTTCTCCAACTACAATTTAAGTATGTATCAGATAATAAACATTGATGTTAATATTATATATTCACAAGTCTCTGTCACTGGAATAGCTGGCTCATGTATAAAGGAAAAAGGCAAAGAACTCAGTCTTATCTCTTATCGTTTTTTAAGAGAAATACCTCGTGTGTTACCATGTTTGGAATATCTCCTAGCAAGGCTGAAAAGCAGGGAATAAACAGCAATAATTCAATGTGCCTAATGGCACAAAATAAAGGAGTTATTCACAAACAGAAAACTGGACTTTTGAGCAAATGTTTATTTAAGTACAAACAGCAACTCCTACTTTTCCTGTTATCTCCAATTATGTGATGCAATATTTTTACCAGAAGAAGTGCTTTTTAAAAACAGCCTTCCAGGGAGCGAATAAACAATACTATATTTGGCTAACAGCTGCTTTTGGAAAATGAGATGTCAGCAAAGCTGAATGTTGTTTAAAGAAAACTAATTATCCAGCTACCTTTGACTTGGATCAGAGTAAATAAAGCACTTCCCTATTTGCACAGAAATGTTTTGTCTAGGATTTAAATGTTAGGTATTAGTCAGATATTTCACTTCCTCATTTGCCATGTGGAGCAAATTGCATTAAAGTATCCCTGTGTTTGATTTTGCTGCCAGAACCACTTCAGGTCATCTGGTGCTGCAGAGCCTCCATTGCTTTCTTGCTTCACGAGTTATTCTGTTTGGTGTAAAGCAGTGTGTTTATAGACGCACTGAAACACAGGTGACCTAGTGACACATGGAGTGGTGGCATTTGTGGGAGTTAAATTATGCAAATGTCTGGTAATATAAGTGTGTTTAAGCTCACATGTAGAATTGGAAGTAATGGAAATACCACCAGATTTTGAAAATTCGTTTTAAGGTTGGCAAGCCGTGCGAACTGCATCACTGGTATATGCATTGCTGTTGGGCAGTTTGGTAGGAAAAACAAAGACCTGCAGCCCTTTGTCAGTGTTGCGTCAACCAGGCTGTGGCTTCCCTGAGTTAGAGCTTCTGCAGGCAGGTGCCTATGGTGAGGGCTTTCCTTATTTTCACACTGACCATTTTTTAAACTTAATTATATATTCCATATCATTAACATATACCTTGTCAGTTTTTTAATGGCTGCATAGTATTTCCTTATACAGTTGTATTTTGATTGTGCAGTTGTACATAACTAGTAATGGATGAGACTTGGAGGTTGTTTTCTTTGTCTTTTTTAAAGAAAATTTTATATTTTTGACTGTATTGGGTCTTAGTTGCAGTGCCCAGTACATTAGTTGTGCGTGAGGGCTCAGCTGCCCCAAGACAAGTGGGATCCTAGTTCCTGGACTGGGGATTGAACCTGCATTCCCTGCACTGGAAGGCAGATTCTTTTTTTTTTTTTGGAAGGCAGATTCTTAACCACTGGACCACCAGGGAGGTCCCTCACATTGACCATTTTATAATTTTAGATATTTTTACATTCTGAGGCAATCTTATCTGAGCATTTATTAAATGGGGGTGACAATGTTAGGGCTGAAAAACAGACTGAAACTTTGATTTTTGAAATGAACTTTAGATGGGCTTTAATGTCTTGAAGGCCGAACAGTGCCCATGACACATTTTAGAGCAAATCTCTAGTTAGAGTAAAATGTTAGTGTTAGTCTTGAGAAAATAGAAAGCAGCATGAAAGCCAAAATGTACTATAGATGTAGATTTTGAGGAAGCATGTCCCATTCTGTGGAAAAATCAGTATTGAGTTATGCATGTTCCTTAAGAACATATCCTCTAAAATATGGTATATGCTATATAAACAGTTGTTAGAAAACAAGTCTGGACAAGCACAGTTTTAATTATTCTGTAAATGTTTGTTCTTCCAATGAGTATTTATTGAAAGGTATTATAAGCCAGATACTATGTCATGAGGACAGTGTTCAGCTAAATAATCTTATCTTGGTGGACTTTACAACCCCTTGTTGGGAAGACAGATTACAAACAAGTAAATAAATGTAATGCGATATTAGGAAGGGACTCTTACTGTTTTGACTTTGGCCATTAAGATAGTTGTCAGAGTAGTTCTCAGAATTCCATACCTGGTATGCAGATTTACAAGGAAATGACTCTAAGAACCTGTCGCACAAGTCTTACGTCCAGGATAAGCTACACAATTTCCAGGGCCCAATACAAAATGAAAATGTGGGATCTTCTGTTAAAGTAATGAATTCCAGACAACAGCAACAGAGCATTAAATCAGGCGCAGGGCCTTTCCAAGTGTGGGGGCCTGTCTGTCAGGTCACATGCCTATGAAGTTGGTCCTGCTTAGATCCTTTAGCCAAAAAAATAAAAGTAAAAAAAGCTTACAGTAGAGAAGAGAGATTTGGGGGATTGTGATCTTTGGAAAACTGTGCTGTGCTTTGGAAATGCTACGATCTAACTCACCCAGGTCTAGTGGGGAAGTGGTTCAAAGGGACCCTTGAAGAGCTTCAAAATGTGTTCCCTGTCATGAAGAGACACAGAACCAGTGCCTCTTGGAGGCCTAAGAAACACATTGACGACTGACCAGGTGCATTGCTCCTATCCACCATATCTGCAGAACAGTCAGGAGAATGCCTGGTACCCATCTGCATGTCTAGAACTCGTGGGGCAAGTGTTTGCCTAATTGGACTGTGTCCAAGGGGGAGAAGCTGGGAGGGGTTTCTTGGGTCAGTCTGCATTTGCCAGATGGCATCAAGTTCTGTCTTCAGACAAAGAACAGAGTCTTTTCCTGACATTTAGAATAGCCACTCTGACTCACAGTCCTTCAAGCTCCTTTGTAAAGTTTAGCATACTATGAAAAAATTTTGTATAAACTTATCAATAGCAATATACAGTGGTCCTGTGTACCCATCCCCCAGTATCATCTTTACTACATTTGAAGCTCTCGGCATGCTTTCTGTTCACATCTCCCTTTCTTTTTCCAGAAGATGTATTCCTTTATACTTTCAATTTTTCTGTGTACTTTTATAACATATCTATCTTTTTCATCACCATCATCATTGCATGCTTTTATGCTTTATATAGATATATAAAATTCTAACATTTATTTATTTTGTTTGGCTTTGTGAGACTCATCCAAGTTGATAAATGTAGCTATAGTTCATTTGCTTTCACCATAGTAGAATATTCCATTGTATGACTACTATGATTTATTCACGTTTCCTATTAATAGACACTTGTTTCTCTTATCTTGCTGTTATGAACAGTGGTGCTATAAGTTTTGCTATGTATGTCTCCATCTGCTCCTGTGCAAGGGCTTTTTGGGGCAGTGGGAGTGGGGACAGAGCCAGTCCGTGTCCTTCCCCTGCTCAGTTCTGTATCTCTGGTTGCATTTCCCAGATTCCTGTGTTCCCTGTCTGGCTTCTGGGCTTAGCCAATAGGAGGCATTGGCAGGAAAGAGGGGAGAGAGAGGTCAGAGTGCCTATCTCTCTGTCACTCAGACGATGTTGCCTCTGCACCTCCAACTCCCACCTCACAGGTCCACCCTGGTTCTAGCTTCTACCCAGATACTTCAACTGACTCCTGGTCTCCTGACAGCCTCACTCTTCTGTCTCTATAGACTAGAGGGGAGTGGGCTCCTGAAGCGGCCGGTCATTGGCTGTCTCACTGTCTGCGGTTTTACTTCTCAGTTCTTTCAACCCACAAGACACCAACACGGCCGCTCTGCGCGACCCCTTAGTATGCATTCCTGCGCTCCATGACCCTCCAGCCCGGTTACCAGGCAGGGTCCCCTCCAGACCATTAGTGGTCCTGCTAAGCCATTGGCTGGCGCTCCAGTGGGCCCCTCCCCCAAGCAGCCAACTGTCAATGAGCGACCGTTGGTGCGTCAGTCGGCCAACCCTTTGCGGATGGAGGTCCTCAGGTGGCGGTGAGGTAAGAGGCAGATCTGGGCTTCCTCCCTGGGACCCTCCAGCTCACCCAGCCTCTGGCCAGTGGGTGAGGTGGGCTGGGGCCAGGGGAGCAGGCTGGGGGCTGTGTCCTGCAGGGCTCCAGAGCCCTCACCAAGGCTGCCCTCTGGCCAGGTGCAGGCCTTGAGGCAGCAGTGAAGCTCTCCCCCATCCCTGCCTCTGTGACCCAAAGGCAGCAGTAGTCTGCCTGGGACACAGTTTGCTGAACCAGCCTCTGCGATTTGGGTGGCCTGAGGAGCCTGAGGGCCAGTTGGGTCCTGGGCTCCTGGTTCCCTCAGTGATGACAGCTGGACAGGGCCTGGGGACCTGGCCTTGAGGTAGCCACCAACTGACACCTGCCTCCTCTTAGCCAGGACCTGGACCTCACAGGGTGAAAGTGGAGCCTTGGGACCTTGCCGTTTCTTCTCAGAACAGAGAATAACATTTTTTGTGTGTGTGTGTGTGTGGAGGTTTACAGGATCTGTGACCTGACCTCGGAAACAAAGGATCTGACACCAAGAAGTTTGTGACAACTAAGCACATCCCTCCCTCACCTTTCCTAAAACAGGGCTTTGCTGAGAGCTTTTGGGAGTTTGGGGGTTTTAAGGCAGGAGCTACCTGTCTCCTTGCATGGCCCTCAATAAACCTTTCTCTGCTCCAAACTCTGATGTTTTGGTATTGTTTGGCCCCAATGTGCATCAGGCACATGGACTTGTGTTTTGGTAACACCACCTCTAACTACCTAAGAGGTATAAAATTATTTGCCTATTTTTTCTTCAAAAAGCTTTATTGTTTCCATTTGGTCCAACGTTTGGGCAAGGATTCCAGGGTGGTTAAAAAGTTGCCTGGTGGCTGCAGAGCGGGGCTTCTGCCCTGACACCAGAGGGGCACCTCCAAGGCCACCGGGCTGCAGAGGCTCCCGGTCGTGTGAGCCTTTGGAAGAGACACTCAGCCCAGCCCAGCCTGGGAACCTGCCAGCCTGTGGAGGTTGGTCTGGGGGTTGCTCATCTTCTTGATGAGTTTCACCTGCTTGTCTAGGAAGCACCTCTCCTGGACGTCACAGAGGTGGGGGTCTGTGTGGGCAGAACCCAGCGCATGCAGATCCAAAAGGCCTGGTTCAGGTTCTCCTTGAGAATGGCAGCTTCCGTAGCGTTCTGGGTTTTACCCCACTCATTCCTTTTTTTTCCTCCCTAAATATTTATTTATTTATTTTGGGTTGCATCAGGTCTTTGCTCTGGGGTGCAGGATTTTCACTGTGGCACATGGGGTTCTCTCTAGTTGTGGTGAGGGGGCTCAGTAGTTGCAGACCAGGCTTAGTTGTCCTGTGGCATGTGGGATCTTAGTTTCCCAAACCAGGGTTTGAACTCATGCCCCCTGCATTGGAAGGCAGATTCTTAACCACTGGACTGTCAGGGAAGTCCCTATCCCACTCATTCTTGAGATGGTTTCTGCACATCCTGAAAGGAGCTCAGCTGCAGCACTGGTTTTGCATTTCAAGAGATACTTGGAGCCTTCCTGCTTCTCCTGGTCCCATTCGCAGAAAATGTGGCTCAGAGCCACCCCCTCCAGAGCCACATCCTCACAATGGAGATAGACACTCATGCACACACATACACTCACCCTAAAAGAGGTAAGGTGTAGGAAGCCCACAGATGCATGTTGACCAGGCAGCTGATGACTGCCTCCACCTCAGGAATAATTCTGATGGATCTGGGAGCTTATGGTTGGTCATTATTGAGTTTAACTCAAAAAATGGTGTTGACTTGTCCCAGTGGCTGGGGATAGCTCAGTGGCTCATTCTGAAGGTTTTGACTGTTAAAAGGGAGAATGGTGGGAGGTTGGAGTAAGGGGTGTCTCTAGGTCTGTGCCATCCAAACTCAAATACTGTTGAAGAGACAGATCTGCAGAACTGCAGAGCACACTGCCTGTTTATTTACTGATTGGTTGGTTCTTATTGATTTATAGGAGTTACTTATGTTATACATATGAATTCTTTGTTGATTGTGCGGTAAATATCTGCTTCCATTCCTTGTCTTGTCATTTTTTCAATAGTATGTTCTCAGGGACTGAAGAAGTTTCTCATTTAAAGGTAGTTCTCACGAAGTTTTAACATTTCCCTGAGCTACATGGAACATTGCTAATCAGATCAGGCCAATTGTGAGCCAAGTTATGCGACTAGGCTACCTGTATTGACAAACTTCTGCAACCCAGATCCCTTCCACAGAACCATGTGCATGAGGCAGCTTGCAGCTGGCTAATCAAGAAACCATATGTTAGCATTTTCCATTAAAATAAATGGATGGACTCAAGAGAGACTGTCTGAGGCTCCATTTGATGCAGATCCTAGCTGGGAGCATGGAGGGGACACCTGGGCTTTTCTCGCCCAACTGTATCTCAGACTCCACTGAGCACAAGACTATAATGGTCATGTGTTGTTTTCAGTTTGTACTGAGCCTGGTTTATAAAGTTTCTTGAACAGAGAGAGCCCCTGAAACATAATCAGCTATTGTTCAGTGTGACCAACTGGCAACCAAGAACCCTCCTGGATTGGAGCAGAGATCATAGGCAGTGTGCAGCCAGGGCTTCATGCTGCCAGAGGAAGCAGATAAATCTAAGGGAGATGACACAGCAGGCTGAGGAGAGTGAGCCCAGGACCAGCCTAGTGCTTCCCCGGCCACATAAGCCTCCACATCCATCTCTCCACTGGCTAAGGCAGCGTCTAGCCCAGACCCAGTGTGAGGCCTGACTCCCTAGAACAAAGGTCAGGAGCACTTGTAATATTTGCATATTAGACTTGTTATTACTTGCACATGATGTTTTTATTATTTTAATTTTATTTTTTAAAATTAATTTTATTGGAATTTAGTTGATTTACAATGATACATGATATTTTAAAAATTCAAACAATATAACAAAAAGTACACAAAGTCCTGCTTCTTTCTTGTTCTCATCATCCGAATTCCCATCTTTCACTCCAGTCTCCACCTCTCCCCTCTAACATTTTCTTTATACAAATAAGCAGGTGTGAATGTATGCTCTTATACGTCTCCATTTTTATACAAAAATAGCATATACAGACAGATTTTTCTTTTAAATGACAGATCTTGGAGACATTAGATAAATAATTTTAAAATCAGATTTTATTTCATTAGATCTTTCCTATAAACGACTGTTATTTTGATAAATTTTTCCTAATCTCCTACCACAGTTTAAAAATGTACTTACAAAAGTCTGTGGTCACCCACCAATCCGAGACAGAAGTAAGTCAGGAATCAACTGGGCAATTTTTTCTTTTTAAATATTTCAGAGTCAGAAAAAAAGTTGTGTGATGTGTTTATTAGAGAGCGCCGAATCCTAACCACTAGACCACCAGGGAATGATGTGTTTATTAGAGAAAATTTGCAGAATAGAGAAAAACACAAAGAAGAAAATAAAATTTAACAGTAATTCTCCTACACAGAAATATTCAAGTGATAACAATTATAGTGCTTAGGATACATTTTATAATGGATATAGTACATGTCCCAATAAAGCACATGTACAATTAACATATATTTTAAACTGTAAAATGGGAAAGCATTTATCAATACTTAAAAAAATTATTTTATTTTTGGCTGTGCTGGGTCTTCATTGCTATGCATGGGCTTTCTCTAGTCGCAGCAAGCGGGGGCTACTCTCTAGTTGTGGTGTGCAGACTTCTCATTGCGGTGGCTTCTATTGTTGCAGAGCATGGGCTCTAGATCCTTGGGCTTCAGTAGTGAAGCACATGGGCTTAATATTTGTGGCTTGGGGCTCTAGAGAGCAGGCTCAGTAGTTGTGGCAGTCTGGCTTAGTTGCTTCAAGGCATATGGGATCTTCCCAGACTAGGGTTTGAACCTGCATCCCCTGCATTGCAAGATGGACTCCTACCAGGGAAGCCCACTACTTGTTTATTTACCATAAAATCACAAGTGTTCACTATTTCCAACCTTTTGGTAACAATAATGTGATGTGTTGATATATGTATTAGCTTGCTTTCTCTACATAATTTTTTTAATCTCTCTATACATGTTGTTTTCAAAAGGAGTTGAGTAGAGGCAGATATTGACTTTTTGCCAAGTATATAGAGTTGCATCACCTCTCTATTCAGTTCAATGGGTTTCAACAAGTATTCATTCTCTACTTTAATGATAAAATTAATAGTAATCCTTACATTTGTGTACAGTATTACAGTTGGCAAAAGTCTTGTCTGCTCTTTGAACAGCCTGTTGAGTGAGGTAGTACTATTCTTATTGGCTGGATAAATAAACTGAGGGTCACAGGAGTTACGTTTCTTATCTAAGGCTGTCTAGCTAATTGAGTAGAAGACTTGCAAGTTTGGATTCCAAGTCTAGTTCTTATCCCACCAGACCGTGGTGGGGACAGAAGAAAGGAGAAACACCTCATGTTCCCAGACCTCTTTAGGTTTACAGTGTAGTTGATGAGACAAGTCACAAAACCATCAGACACCCAGAGAAGACAACACCTGGCCTAGTGGAGGCAAAAATGGTCACCCTTATCAGGCCCTATGCATCATCCTCCATTTTGCCAGTTTCCACCACTTCTCCCTGTTGCTTTACTTGGTCTTCTTCTGGCCTCTGTGGTACCTACCTAGACCTCAGAGGCCTTTGAAGAAGAGCTCCCGTTGAGAAATTGGAAAGAACTTTAGCTAAATTCCGGTCATGGGATTTTCAGACTGTAGGCCAGGCAGAAAATGTGCATTCCTCCAGCAATGGAGATTTTTCACTGACAAATGAGAGTTACACTTAAATATTGTGTTTTTCCTATAGCTTAAAAATATTGTCATGCATTCATTTAATTGTTCAATCATTTACTCACACTCATGTTTGAATTCAACAAGCATCACTGAGGACCCAGCATGTCCTTGGTGTCCTAGGGCACCCTGCTAGCCCTAGTGGAGGACAAGATAAACAAAACACAAGTTATACCCTTAAGGAGCTCCATTTCCACATGATTCTTCTGGTTACTCAGGCAACAGACTTGAGTGCAGCATTATTAGATAACACACAATCTGTACTTTCAACCTAGACATGACTAAGGGACAGCTCTGTAGAAGTATAACTTAGCTAAAGCCCAAGCCAAGAATTGTTTTTCAGCTTTTTTTGATACTACAGCCACTCTTATGAAGATACTTAATACTCTTAATACTTTTCAAGTATTAAGATCGAAGGTGGTGGTGTCCAACATATATAGGACAACCCATATAGAGTGCAAGAAGAAAACATTAATATGTTAGTATTACATGCAGTAGTGCACATATATACTATCTTAATTCATAGCTATACATATGCTTGATAGAGTTTTATCTATGGAGTGGGCAGTCAAGAATTTGGTTTTCCTTGTTCTCTAGCCGTAGTAGCTACTCTCCCTCTCCTTTCTCAATAGTATATAAAACTGCTGAAAGGCTCATTTGGGAAGCTTTTTCAAGTCATTGCATTCAGATTTGGCCTGATGGCTGAGGAGAGACTTCATACAAGGTTTCTAGAGCGAGTGGTAAAATTTGAGTAAGGTCCTTCAGTCTGTGCCATTTCTCTCTAACACAGACAAAGGAAGGATAGGTTTCTTCTTAGCTCAATAAGCCCTTCCTTCCTGCCAAGAACTTAAGTTTTAAGAGCTTACTTTCCCCCCTCATACTTGAAGAATTCTTTTTATGTTTATTTGATGTTGGAGCTCTTCTTCAGAGTGACTTTTCACTTATTTTCCCGAAAAAGCACCATGCTTTATCAACCCCCTTCACTCCTTGCCCCTGATATGGGTTGGGAGGGCATCGACTGGGGACAGAGTTCCCCTCTCTTCTGTTGCCAGACATCTACATTTGATAATAGATGCCAAGCAAGCATCATCTATCATGATCATCCTGTCTCTGGAACAGAATTCCAGAGCATTCTACCAACTTCACCAACAAGTTCTGCTTATTTACTCACTGTCTATGCATTGAACACCCTGCCTGCTTTCTGCCCAGGAATCCTTTCGGCTGAACCATAGTCGATTTCTAGGCTGAGGATTATTTTTCATTTTCATCTAAGTGTTCAATTAATATTTTCTTCTTTCCCTATTCTGCAAGAACTACTAGTCTGTGATATTTTAAAAAGTACTTAGGTTGGGAATGTGGATTATGATTTGAATTACAGAAAGGTCTTAAAAGATTCTTTTTTATCTTCTTGACTTACAGTTTGATAAAAATTGCAATTTTGATCAACTGTTCCAGAGACCCATCCATAGTATAATGTGAATTTTACTTGAAGTATCCCATTCCTCCAGTTCAGGCCTTGGCTTGTAATAGTGTCTGTGTTTTGAGATGAAATTTGGAAAAATTGCCCATCCTTGTAAAGGTAAGCCAGGTGACCCTTGCAAACATCCTCACCTAATTTCACACAAGAATTCTGAGCTTATCAATTCCCAGACTGGTGATGCTCTAGCATCTTCAACCCATGGCTTCCAGAGTTGCCTAGGAGGCATCTCCATACCAACTGTCCAGAAGGCAGATAAAATCAGAGCAAAGTGCCTGGAGAGGTCGAACATGGTACACCTCAATTCTCACATTCCATCAGCTAGGACACTGTCACATGCCCATGGCAAACTGCAAGCCAGGCTGGGAAATAAGGGCTAGTTGGGCATTGAAAAAGAAAAGACATACCCATCTCTGCCACTGAATACTTGCCCTTTGACTCATGGAAACATTTATTCCAAAGTCCCCCGTATCAGCCAGTGAGAGTCAATTGTGTGTTCAGAGGTAGTGGAATCTTTTCCCTAGGTAGGCTGGTAACCCTATTGTTTCATAGAGGATGGCAAACCCCTTCTAAATGGTGCACAGTGAGTTTCATCAAAGGATTTCAGATGATCAGTAAATCTCTACAGAAGCAAGCAGGGATGACCTCTCTGGAACCATAATCAAAAGTGTGTCATATCTACCTCCTCACTGGAGGCTGTGATCTAGTGTTCCCAAATGTCTGCAGAGCTAATGTTCATGGCCTTTTCATTTGATCAGGGGAAATTCTGGTCTTGTCTTTGCAAATAAAAATAATTCTGCTGAAATTGTCTACTTGTTATCTGGAAAGACAGGAGAAATTCTTTGGCAAGAAGGGTCCTGGCAACTAGCCTCAAACCTGGGCAATGGAAATAGATGGTCTTGGACAAGTGTCGCAGACTTTCATCATTTGGAGAAACTAATACATAGGGCATCAGCTGAGTTTCCATTTCAGTGCAACTTAAGCCTGTGTGATAAAGGCAGCCTGCTCTGTGAACTTTGTATTACATAACCCTCATGTGATTCAGAGCTGCTATTTATAGTTTTCCTTTGTGTGGAAATGGGATGGGTTACAGGGATGCAGCTTCCTTCTATCCCAGCGTCCCAGGAGATCAAAACAATTCTGTATTTACCACCTAGCCTAGGGCTTTCAAAACTGCTCTTGCTTTATCGTCAAAAACAATTTTGGCATCTTGTTCAGTCACTAATTTGCGACCCCATGGACTGCCGCATGCCAGGCTTCTCTGTCCTCCATTATCTCCTGGAGTTTGCTCAAATTCATGTCCATTAAGTTGGTAATGCTATCTAACCATCTCCTCTGCCACTCGCTTCTTCTTTTGCATTCAGTCTTTCCCAGCATCAGGGTCTTTTCCAATGAGTCAGCTCTTTGCATCAGGTGGCCAAAGTATTAGAGCTTCAGCTTCAGCTTCAGCAGCAGTCTTTCCAATGAATATTCAGTTCCTTTAGGACTGACTTGTTTGATCTCCTTTCAGTCCAAGGGACTCTCAAGAGTTCATTCATTCATTTATTCTTTCATCATCCATTTGTTCATTCAGGTAACAAATATTTAGTGAATGTCTACTAGACATTAGGAGTGGAAATAAGTGGTTGAAAACCCTGTTTCCTAGATCTCATCCCAGACTAATGAAAACAAACTGTCTAGGAGTGATTTCTGGTCATAGGTATGGAGATATGTGTGTGTATATATATCTCACTGGGTGACTTGCAGGATCTTAGTTCCCCAGCCAGGAATCGAATGCTGGCCACAGCAGTGAAAGTGCTGAATCCTAACCACTGGACCGCCAGGAATTCTCTGGTCATAGGTGTATTTTTAAATCCCTTCAAGAGAGTCCAGTGTGCAGCTAGGATTGAGAATCACTACAATTTGTAGACTCTGAAACCAGAGGAAATTATAATGTTTAATAAATCAAGGAGGTGCACTAGAAAGAGAACCAAATAAAGAGGGTGTTGAAGAAGAGTGCAGAGAAAATTGGAAATTGCTTGATATAGAGAAAGAGAAATAATGCTGGTGTCTGATTCATTTGTGGCGGAATGTTAGCCTTTCTACTTTTTAGCTTGTGTGATGCTGGACAAGGCATTTAACCCTCCGAGCCTCAGCTTTTGCATTTTTAAAATGAGGATATTAATCATCTTCACATTCTAGGATTACTGTGAGCATTTAAATAGAATGCCAAGTGTGCAACAAATCTGTTATTTTTGTTATTTGGAATTCTGGAGGAAAGATCAAGCATAATAAGTTGGATAGTTAAAGATGTGAGTATGATCCTAGGTAAATCTCTCTTGCTGCCAAAGGTGAATGAAGGCCACTATGTATCTGTGGGTGTCTGAGACCTCAGCCCAATACAGTGCATCTTCCTTGGGGGAAAAGAAATCATTGTTATCTTAAAACAAATGTAAATATGTTGTTGATGAGAATGTCAGATCTATATCAATTGATTAAGAGAAAAATGAGAATTCACATGGTTTGAAAACAAGCCCCATTTTTGGGAGGACACCTTTAGGGAGCTCTCAGCCTCCCTGAGGGTTCTCGTCACATCTCTGCTATCAGTCTTCCCTGACCTTCCAGTGAAGAGTATATAGCCCTGAGCATAACCAAGGTCTCAGCACGCTGAGTGAGTCTGGACATTCAGAGGTCATTCCTTCTGGATTTTTAGCTAAACATTGTTAGGATTTCTTCAAGTGACAGATTTTGTAAACATCAGCAGATATGTATATTCAGTGTATTTCTTTTTGATTTGTAATAAATGATAGCACAGTCTATACATTTTTAAGCCCTGAATTTCACTTTAGCAATATATCTTAGAGATGATCTGCATCCATCCATAAAGAATGTCACCCTTTTCTTCTTTTAGAGCTGAACAGTATTCTTTTATGTGGATGTATTATAATTTCCTTAACCAATATTCTGCTAATGTTTTCAGCATTTTGCTGAAACATTGCTGTTTAAATTTTTTGTTTAAACATTGCTGCAGTGAATAACCATGTACATAAGTCATTTTGCATATGGGAGCATCTTTTGTTCTAGAAATTCCTGGGAGTGGAAGAGCTAATTCAAAGGATATATTCATTCACAGATTGTCCTTCACAAGGATTGTTCTAATTTCCACTTCCACCAGCGATGTAGGAGAAAGTCTTTATCCCCACACCCCACCAATACAGTCTCCTATCAAAGTTTGATTTCTGCTAATGGGCTACATGCAAAATGACATTTTCTGATAGTTGTAAAGTACATCTCTCCAATTGTGAGTGATGTTGAATTCCATTTCACATGTTTTAAGACTTACTTGGGTTTTCTTTGCTGGGAAGAGTTGGTTCATATCATTTGTCTGTTTTTAAAATTAATTTTATTTAAGTACAGTTGATTTACAATGTTGTGTTGGTTTCTGGTGTATAGCAAAGTGATTCAGTTATGCATATGTGTATATATACATATTCTTTTTCAGATTCTTTTCCATTATAAGTTATTACAAGATATTGAATATAGTTCTCTCTGCTATATGGTAGGTCCTTGTTGCTTCTCTATTTTATATATAATATTGTGTATCTGTTCATCACAAACTCCTAATTTATCCCTCACCACCTTTCCCCTTTGGTCACCATAAGTTGGTTTTCTATGTCTGTGAGTACATTTTTGTTTTGTAAATCAGTTCACTTGTATTACTTAAAAAATTCCACATATGAGTGACATCATAAGATATTTATCTTTCTCTTTCTGACTTATTTCACTTAGTATAATAATCTCTAGGTCCTTCCATGTTGCTGCAAATCAATGCCTATTTTTTAATTGGGTCATTGGTTTGTTCCTTATTGATTTTTAGAAATTCATTATATATTTAGAAAAATTAGCTTGCTATCTATTACAAATATTTCTTCCTTCCAGTTTTGTCATTTGCCTTTGATTTTTTTTCTGCACAATGTTGTGACTTCTGTGTTTCATATGTGTCATAAATGCAAAGATATTCTGCACTCTGAGATTACTAAATAGTTCTCTCATGGTTTCTTACATCACGTGTAATACACTATTCTTTGTTATATTTAAATTTTTGTACCACTTTGAATTTTTCTGGGTGTAAGGTGTGAGGTATGGGATCCAACTTTCTTTTTAGATGGCCATCTAGCTGTCCTAAAGTCTTTAACTGAGTAACCTATCTTTTCTCTGTGGATTTGCGATATTGTTCTTTAAGCTATATTAAATTTATCACATACTAAATTCCCATGTGTTCTTAGATCTCTTTCTGGACTTTCTATTCTTTTTCATTGGTCTCTCAATCTATTCATGTATCAGCACTATATATTTCTAATTACTATAGTTTTATTTTTTATTTATTTGTTTTTTGGGTACCAAATTACTTTATTTGAAGGAATTGTGCTAAAGAAAGAACTTAAGTAGATGTTTTGGTACAACTTATAGAAAAGGTGAAGGTAACCCAAATACGCATGTACTGCCTTGGTGCCCAGGAAAGTCACCCCTGTGGCTACGGGAAGTCAGCCTGAGGCTTAGCTCTCACTGTGTCCCACGGTGTGCTTGTCAAAGAGGTACTCCGCTATTCCAGATCCAGGGGCCCCCATCTTGTGCAATGTGGTCATGTGGTCACCCAATTCTTTGATGGCTTCTACGTGCTCATTCAGGTAATGAGTCTCAATGAAATCACACAGATGGGGGTCATTTTTTTCAGTGGCCAGTTTGTGCAGTTCCAGCAGTGACTGATTCACATTTCTTGCCAAGCATAGCGCACATTCCATTGCATTCAGCCCATTCTCCCAGTCATCGCGGTCTGGTTTCTTGATATCCTGAAGGAGGATTCTGGCCACCTCGTTGGTTCTGCAGCTCCATCGGTTTCTCAGTGACGTTCCCTCTCCTCATGAGATTGGTGAAGAAAGTATTTGGCAAAGTTCTTCAAAGCCATGTCATCGTGGTCAAAATAGTATGACGTGGGCAGGTAGACAGAGGAGGTGTAGAGCTCCAGGTTGATCTGGCGGTTGATGGAGGCCTCCAAGTACTGGTGGTCGTTGTAGCGCACCTGCGAGGGGGATGCGGTCGTCACGGCGGTGGCTGAGAAGAGGCGGCGGTGGCCGGCGGCGGGGACCTTGGGCGGCCGGAGGGCCCTGTTGGGTGGGGAGGAGGGCTGGCTCTGAGTGGCCGGAGGGGTGGGGGACCAGCAGCCGGTTCGGTTCAAGCACTGTTGAAGCAGGAAGCTGTGGCGACTCTCTGCGAAGACTATTACTACAGTTTTATAATATCCTTTAATTTCTGGTTTGGAAGAAATTTGGTAATTTTTTTTTTTTCACACAGAACTGGAAAAGGTCAGTTTTTGTTCCAATCTCAGAGAAGGGCAATGTCAAAGAATGTTCAAACTACTGTACAATTGTACTCATTTCACATGCTGGCAAGATAATGCTCAAAATCCTACAAGCTAGGCTTCAGCAGTATGTGAACTCAATGGACATGAATTTGAACAAACTCCAGGAGATAGTGGAGGACAGAGAACCCTGTCTTGCTGCAGTCCGTATGGCCTCAAAGATTTGGACACAACTTAGCGACTGAACAACAACAACAATAGTATCATGAAACAGAAAATGCTTATTAATACATGTGTTTTTTCTGGGCTTATTTCTGTGTCTACACCCTTCTCCACGTGAGCCTTGATATTGACATTTGCATCCATACTTGTGTAGACTTCTACACTGTATAGATCGTCACACTGATGGGCATGTAGGATCACAGCTGATTATATAATTTGGTGTTTTGCTTTTTTAACACTATATAATATCTTTTTTGTATATTTTACAAAGCTTCCAATAAGATTTTTTTTATTGTTGCATATTATTTGCTACATTTATCTTTTAAAAGTCAAGAATTATGCAAGCAGGTTTTTAATCTCCATTGACACTAGTTTGCGTGAAGAAATAAAGTTTGGAGGGTTATTATTTATACATTTCATCTAAATGTATAAGTAAACAATCTGTTAGTTGCTAAAAGCTTAGAATTATAAAGAATGAGAGCTCATTTAGAATCACTGTTTCTTGTCTCTTTTTAGGGAAAAGATTTGAGTGTTTTTCAGAGTTATTACTGAGTAGCTTGTGCAATACTATTTGCATGAGAGAGTCCAACAAAAAGGCAAAGCAAGAGTTATGTCCTTTTCCTTTCCAGAACACAGCATGTTTATCCTTTCTATGGGGTAAATTTGAGTAGTTCCCATAGAGCAAAAAACCTGGAACTCTAGAGTGATTTCAGCCAACTGGTAAATAAAAAGCAAATAACATAAATCAAGAAATACTTGTGGGAGAATGAACTAGATCACTTCTGTCATCCCACCGCTTTTTGCTGTGTCTCTGGCAGTTGACCACAAGATGTCACTATGGCATCTTTAATCCTAATAATCCTGTAGCTGGCTGGGGGTGGGGAAAGAACAAGGAAGAAAATCTTACAGTTCTATGCAAAATGGAATTTTCTTTTTTTCTGGCTGCCTGCCAGGCTAATAAAAAAAAATTTTTTTTTTAAACCAACACTATGAATTGAAAAGGCTTTCAAGAAACATCTGCACAGTGAAACTGTTAACTCCAAAGAAGTCCAACATTGTATTTATACTGTATAAATTAAAATGGAAAATAAAAACCCATTTGGGCCAATGTGCAAAATCTCCAAAGCAAGAGAAAAGTACTTCTGAAGTCAATCCATTTTCGAAACGATGGCATAAAATATGGAGGATGTAATATTCGAAAACAACTGAAATTCTGCCCAGTGAAGCTTTAAATAACCAGTTTCTCAAAACAAATATTGTTAATTAACCAAATTTCCCTCCATGGACTCAGATTTTAGAGGAAAGAAACAAATCATTTTTTAAAAAATGCAATCTTTCATGTTTCTTGGGTGAAATGATTTTCAGAAATGGCTAGCACAGACTGTAGCAGCCCCTCCATAGGATACATCTACAGGTCAGCAGAGGAGAGCCACTGCTTTGGATCATGATTCTGAAGAACTGAAAATCATAAAAAAAAAAAAAAAATCCTGTTTATTTATTTATATAGAAAGCAAGAAAGTGCTTTTAAAAAACCAGCTTTACACAGAACACATCTTGTATTTGAACAGCCATCTTTTAGGTGGTCTGCCCAGCTCCCCACCTGTATATGGGCATCCATACTATACCCTTACACCCACAATCATGGTGTGACTGGCATGTTCTATGACCCACCCAGTGTTCTCACCAGTAGCTAGCAGCCTGACCAATATCCCTTTCTTAGGAATTTGGGATTAAGTCAGTTGACCCACTTTCCTAATGACTGGACAGTGACAGACAAACCCTGGAACTGTTGGTCACCATATTTTCCATCTTGCCAGCCAGGAAGTAAAATCAGAAGTCTATAGAGAGAGAATGATGAAGGGGATCCTGAGGACCACTAACAGAGAGGAAGCCTTGGTGGCATCCAGGTGTCCAGTTCCATCTTGTTCTTGAGTCCAGAGTCCACTCTTTTTTTTTTTTTTTGAATGAGAGAATGCCTTGCATCTTCATAGTAAATGATCGTTTTGTTCAACCAAAACACTCTTATGACTTTTCAGGATAATCTGGAGCTCAAGTCATTGTAATTCTTTATCTTTGCACTCCAATCCTTCTCTGCTCTCTAGCTGTCTTCTGCCCCCCATTATTTATCCAGACATTTAGATTATGGGATATTTTATTTGGTCAATTGAAGCAACACTTATGGCTTGTGGAGGGACAGTGAGAGTAACCTGGACAGGCCTCAGGGAATACTTTGAAACATCAGACTGCACAATCTTTGGGTGAACTGGATCTATGAATTAGGATTCTACAATAGCACTTCCCAAAATTTGTCCCTTAGAACATTAATCATGAAAGTGTTAAGAATATAAAGTATTCCATAGTAAAATAAGTCTGTGAAAAAAGCAAAATACATCTCCCTCTTGTATGTGCACAAGAGGGGACTAAAGATCCTCTTGATGAAAGTGAAAGAGGAGAGTGAAAAATTTGGCTTAAAACTCAATATTCAAAAAACTAAGATCATGGCATCTGGTCCCATCACTTCATGGCAAATAGATGGGGAAACGATGGAAATAGTGGCAGACTTTATTTTCTTGGGTTCCAAAATCACTGCAGGTGGTAACTGCAGCCATGAAATTAAAAGACACTTGCTCCTTGGAAGAATAGCTATGACCAACCTAGACAGCATATTAAAAAGCAGAGACATTACTTTGCCAACAAAGGTCCGTCTAGTCAAAGCTATGGTTTTTCCAGCAGTCATGTATGGATGTGAGAGTTGGACTATAAAGAAAGCTGAGCACCGAAGAATTGATGCTTTTGAATTGTGGTGCTGGAGAAGACTCTTGAGAGTCCCTTGGACTGCAAGGAAATCCAACCAGTCCATCCTAAAGGAAATCAGTGCTGAATATTCATTGGAAGGACTGATGCTGAAGCTGAAACTCCAACATTTTGGCCACCTGAGGTGAAGAACTAACTCATTGGAAAAGACCCTGATGCTGGGAAAGATTGAAGGCGGGAGGAGAAGGGGATGACAGAGGATGAGATGGCTGGATGGCATCACCGACATGATGGACATGAGTTAGAGCAAACTCCGGGAGTTGGTGATGGACAGGGAGGCCTGGCGTGCTGCAGTCCATGGGGTCATAAAGAGTCGGACACGACTGAGTGACTGAACTTTGCGTGTGCATGTATACTCAGTCACATCCTAGTCTTTGTGACACCATGAACTGTAGCCTGCCAGATCCCTCTGTCCATGGAATTTTCCAGGCAAGAATACTGGAGTGGGTTGACATTTCCTACTCCAGGGGATCTTCTTGACCCAGAGATAGTCTTACATTTCATGTTAATATATTAAAGGCTCCGATAAGTCCTGCAGTCAAAAAAGGGATCAAAATTTGTTTAGCCTAGGATTTTCAAAGTTTGTGTCATAATATTAACAGATTTCTTTGGGGAGGGGAGTTAATCCTTATTAGCAACATTTTAAATGCTACTTTAAAATGTCTGTTCATGTCTGCTTTACAGCCAAACTGAATTTGAGGTGGACTGACCTTGGGAATTTTGATAGGAAAGACCCTGGAAAATCCTCACTTCCTTACCTCATACCTCACAGCCCTTTATTAGTCAGGTAGTTAGTGAGAAGGCTAAGAAATGGCCTAGACATCCAGCACTGTGGGAGAGACTGCCTTATGGCCTCTCTTGACATTTCCTAGAGCCCTGACTTTATGCCTTCGTTTGGTCTTTTTCAAAATATAGTACACACTGACAAAAGTGCATAAATTACTAAGTGTACAGTGATGAACTTTCCCAAACTGTTTCACAGGCTATTGTAGCCAGCACCAGGGCAAGAAACGACATTATAGGCTCCCAGAGGCCCTTTAATGCTCTTTTAGTCACTTTGCCACACTAGGGTAACCACTCTCTGACTTTATGCCTTTTCTTTCCACATAAATGGATATATCCTGGGGAATAAAGATCAACCCTAGATCTCCTTGTATCCCCGCGGTCTAGAATAGGACTTAGGATAGTTAATTGGGCTTAACTGTAAAGCAGGAGCTATAAAAGCGCAAGTGCCGTCAGACTCCCGTACAGGGTAGTGGAGGGATCCTGGAGTCAGACTGCCTGGGTTCAAACCTGTGTCTGTGATTCCGACTTGTCTGACCAGGGCCATCACTTCAGTCTTCAGGAACCTCAGTTTCCTGCCTTGCAAAGAGACTAACCTGGATTATCTGGGTGGGTCCTGAATATCATCACAAGTATCCTTATGAGAAGGACAGAGAGAGATTTAAAGATGGCCTTGAAGACTGGATGATAAGAGTCACAAGCTAAGAACTGCCACCAGCCCACCAGAGACTGCAAGAAAAAGAACTGATTCGCCCATACAGCCCTGGAAGGGCGTGTGGCCTTTGCCAAAACCTTCACTTTGGCTCAGTGAAATTGATTTTAGACTTCTGGCCTCCAGAAAGGTAAAAGAATAATTTTCTGTTGCCTTAGGCTGTGGTGATTTGTTAGGTCAGTCATGGGAATCTAACACACATATCCTGTGATTGGTGTTGGGGAAACAGCAAGAAAGAAAAAGCAGCCTTTGAAGAGGTTACATTCTACCACGGAACACAGACTATGATGTACAATCTAATGTTGAAGTTCTGCTGGCTCTACACTAAAGCAGCTAACTGGTGGGACCCGTGGAACCTGGGAGAAGGGCAGAGAGGAAGTTGGGCCAGGCGTGGGGGACTCTGCAGGCCCTAGGTGATATGGAGATAAGGGCTCTGTATTTTCTTCTAAGTATGGCTTTGGAGATTCTCCGTGCATGTGGGAAGCCAGTGGGGCTCCTCTTCAAGTTGTCCTGGGACAGGCTAGGGACTGCAGTCAGTTGACGGATGTTCCTGTTCTGGCTTACCCCTTTAATTTGCTGTGCCCTCAGGACATTTCTTTAACCTCTCTAGATTTTAACATCTTTAACTCAGGTTGGATTAACTAGTTTATAAGGCTCTTGCTCTTAAAACAATAAACCAATTCTCGTAACTCTTGTCTGAACAGGGAAGCCACGGTCATAAACACAAGGGCTCCTCCGGCCGTGACTATCCTCCTCAGGGCCACTAGAGGGAGTCGGGCGAGGCAACCGGTGCAGAATTGAATTAAGAAAAGACGGAGGGTGTATTGTTTTAAAAAAGAAAAAAATCCTCTGCTCATTCCCAGAATCTGCTTCTAATTATCCGTTGGGCTAGACTCTTAACCACACACGTTTCAGCCAATCCTAGACGGCCTAGGCTCCTTTTTCACTCTCAAAGCAGTCAAGCCACAAGAGATGCACTTTCAGACCAGAGGAGTGGAACGAAGATTCACAGATTCCCTCGTCCCACCCCCTGGCCCTGCTGTCCAGAGCCTCCTGAAACTGAGAGCCGCTGAGGATTAACTTCCCTCCTAGCTGTCCTAACTCCTGATGGCTGAAGCTAAGATGGGACTCAAGCGCCTTTCTAATTTCTTCCAAGAGGAATTCTCTAATTACTCTTTCCTCTTCATTTTGTGTTAAAGGCTGGCAAACGGTCCTCTTTCCCTCAACATCAAAGTTGGAGCAAAATGACTTGCAGTTCATGTAATGAAAAACCTCAATTTCTGGGGTCCAAAGGCTCTTTTAAGAAAAAATAACAAAAGGAGGTAAATTTGGGAGGTACTTTTAGCACACATTGTTAAAGCAAATTAAGGATATAGTAATGATTAAGAGACTTTTTGACTTTTGTTGTTTTTTAAAAAATTTTTATGGAATGTATTTGATTTTCAATGTTGTGTTAATTTCTGCTAAATAGCAAAATGACTCAGTTATATACATATATGTATATTCATTTTCATATTATTTCCATTACAGTTTATCACAGGATATTGAATATAGTTTCCCATGCTATTCAGTATGACCTTTTTGTTTATCCATCCTATATAAACTAGTTTGCATCTGCTAATCCCAAACTCCCAATCCCTCCCTCCCCTAACTCCCACCCCCTGTGGCAACCACAAGACTGTTCTCTGTATCTGTAAGAGATTTTTAATTTTTCCTCCATTTAACCATTCTTACATCTAAATCCAGAAACTAAAGAAAGTGGAGTTATCTAGAAATTGATCCACTCGTGTATTTGTTGAGTAAACCTTTTCCGTGTAACTCCTTGTTTTGACATAATTTTGGACTAATAGAAAAGTTGAACTAATGTTGGACCATAAAGAAGGCTGAGCACCAAAGAAGTGATGATTTAGAACTGTGGTGTTGGAGAAGACTCTTGAGAGTCCCTTGGACTGCAAGGAGATCAAACCAGTCAATCCTAAAGGAAATCATTCGTGAATATTCATTGGAAGGATGTTGAAACTCTAATACTTTGGCCACCTGATGTGAAGAACTGACTCACTGGAAAAGACCCTGATGCTGTGAAAGATTGAAGGCAGGAGGAGAAGGGGACAACCAAGAGACGATGGTTGGATGGCATCACCCACTCAGTGGACTTGAGTTTGAGCAAGCTGCTGGAGATGGTGAAGGGCAGGGAAGCCTGGCATGCTGTAGTCCATGTGGTTGCAGAGTCAGACACGACTGAGTGACTGAACGACAACCATGTGTGTGTGAGTTGCTCAGTTGTGTCCGACTCTTTACAACCCCATGGACTATATATAGCCTGCCAGGCTCCTCTGTCCATGGGATTATCCAGGCAAGAATACTGGAGTGGATTGCCAGTTTCTTCTCCAGGAGATCTTCCTGACCCAGGGATCGAACCAGGGTCTTCCACATTGCAGGCAGATTCTTTACCATCTGAGCCACCAGATGACAAAAATAGGCAAGGAATTTCTGAACTTCCTTTTCCCAAATTCCAAATATTAATATTTTACCACATTTGCTCTTTTCTCTCATATTGTTTTCTGGACCATCTGAGTCAATAACAGAAATGATACCTTTCCCCCATTAATTGTGTATTTCCTAAAAACAAGAACATTCTCTGACATAATCACTGTGCAATGAGCTAGATCAAGAAATTAACATTGACTATTATTTTCTTATCTACAGACTTTGTTCAGGTTTTTCCAATTGCCATTAATATTACCCCCAGTTTTAGGTGGAATTCTGTTGTCATATCTCTTTAGGTTAGTTTTAACTGAAACCGTTTCTTGGTTTTGCTTTGTTTTTGTTAGTTTTGTTTTTTTATATTGACATATTTTTCAAAAAATACAAGTAAAATATTTGGTAGAATGTCAGTGTTTGGGTTTGTCTGATGTTACTTTATGGTTAGATTCAGGATATGCATTTTTGTTAAGAATACCGTAGAAATGATGTGTCTTTCTCAGTACATTACATGGAAAGCACATGATGTTGATTTGTCCCATCACTGGTGGTGTGAACTTCGACCACTTGTTAAGATATTAGTAAACATAATATAAAAACTATAAAATATATATTAACACATATATAAGTATAATATCTAAGTGAAATATAATATGTAAGCAAAATATAGTATAGTATAATATAGTAGGAAATGTACTAGGCTAGTGGTTCTTAAACTTCTGGTCTCATCTCAGAAATAGTTTACACTCTTAAAATTTATTGAGGGTCTCAAAGAGCTTTTGTTTATTTTCACTATGTCTATCAATACTTACTGTAGTGAAATTAAAACAGAAATTTAAAAATATTGACTTATTATTTTAAAATAATAATAATGAACCCGTTACACGGAAACATGAATAATATATATTTTATGAAAATAACTATATTTTCCCAAGCATAAAAATGAATAGAATGTCACTCTTATACATTTTTGCAAACCTCTTTAATGTCTGGCTTAATAGAGAGCAGCTGAATTTTCATATCTGCTTGCAATATGGATTCAATTTATTACAGTATGTTTTTAGCTTAAAGTATATGAAGGAAAAGAAAAACATATGTACACAACTGGGAAAGGAAGGAGTATCTTAATAGCCTTTTCAGTTGATTTTGGATAATCTTTGATACTATACTAAAACCCAGTGAGTATAATTTCTTAAAGGTATTTGGAGTATAAAACCTGAAACCACATCAATGAACATTTTGTTCTCTGTTAGGTTAAAATCCTGGTTTATCGTATACTTTGGTTGGATCTGTTGCCCATGCATGATTTTGTTAACATTATATGCTGGTCATTTGTTAAGTATTGGCACCCTGAGCTATACCTGTCTTCTGAATGTTGCCACTTCTTTATATAACAACCAAAAAATTTTCACATTTGTTAATATCCCCCCTAACTTCTTCTGAAGAGTAAAAAGTTTAGATATTGAGAAGCTGTGAAGTTCACAGTGGTAGATACAAATTTTCCAAAATCTGAGTCTTCATTTGAAAACTCAAATTTTAATTAATGGCAATAAATATTGCCAGTTGTTTTCTCTGAAGTGACAGGTTTACTTTGTTTATTTTGAGAAAATGTCCACTGAAGTCTCAATTCTGAATGATCATGGTTTGTCAGTTGTTCTTTCAAGTCAAGATGGTGTTACATGAAAAAAAGCCTCTAGCTCAGTTCACAGCTCAAATAATTGCACAAAAGCTTTTTTGGGACAGCACTTGCACGTCGATGTGCAGCAGAAGTGCTTTATGCATATCATCACTTACACAAAATATTAAAA
Source organism: Cervus canadensis (assembly GCF_019320065.1). Taxonomy (NCBI): domain Eukaryota; kingdom Metazoa; phylum Chordata; class Mammalia; order Artiodactyla; family Cervidae; genus Cervus; species Cervus canadensis. The sequence continues at coordinate 76,593,612 of NC_057393.1, read as the reverse complement.
AGATGAGCATTAAAGGGTCAAGATTTAATGAAATTAAATACATTTTAACACTTAAGGACATTTAAAGTGAAACTTTTCTTTTTTTTAAAAAAACCAACAGTGCATGGCATTGATGATTACAAGGACTACCAGTATGGTATGGTAATACCATACTATATGGGGCTACTATGTTGATTTATGCTAAGGTGCCAGCAGTTTTACACACCGTTGCTTTCATGATTTGTGCAAATGTCAGCCTATGAAAAAGGCAAATGACATCTTAGTATTATTATAAAAACACTTTGAACTGAAAGTGTCTCGGGAATTCCATGTCTAGAGATCACACTTTGAGAAGACCATGAAACATAAATATCTATATAATATATTAGTACATATTCTGTCCTCCATGAACTTAACCTCTAGCAGGCCAACAGAGCAGTTGACAAAAAGCAAGACGAGGGAGGCATCTATAGGTAGACATAAGTTATTGGCAATATTTTAGTTCTTGTTTTTGGTCATGTGTGCATGGAATTTAAATCTGTGCTGTCCAGTATGGTAGCCACTGGCCGTGTATAACTATTGATCATCTGAAATATGACTAGAAACAATTAATATATGCTCTAAATGTAAAATACGAACCAAGTTTTGAAGGCTTCATATGGAAAAAAAAAACAAATGTAAATATCTCATTAGTAATGTTTGTATTGATTATTTGTTGGAGTGATAATCTCTTGGCTGTATTAGGTTAAACAAATATATTATTAAAATTAATTTCAGTTGTTACTTTATATTTTTTAAATAGAGCTACTAGAATACTTAAAGCTGCATATGTATCTTCCATTATATTTATACTAGGTGGTATGGTTACAAATAAGTAAAGAGATAAAACAAAACACATATTGGACTTCCCTGGTGGTCCAGTATTGAGACTCTGGGCTTCCACTACAGGGGGCATGAGTTAGATCCCTGGTCCAAGAGCGAAGATCTCATATACTATGCAGTGTGGCCAAAAATAAAATAAATAAGAGCATGATTATAAAACAGGGTTAAGTATAAACCAGCAATGATAATGCATTACAAACCAAGGATTATTTTTCAACCATTTCTGTGCCTATGAAGTCAAGGGCAAAAAAGAACTCTAAATAGTGTGGTAAAGATTATTTAAGTCATTTCATAAAGACTCAGGTAACTGAGAGAGCACAGTGGAGGGGCAACTAACCAGTCTTAGAGAGATTACAGAAAGACCTTTTCCCAGAGAAAGGATTGTCTCACTTGTAACTAAAAAAAAATTAGAACATTTTCAGGTGAATTAGGTGTAAGTAGGGAGGAAGGGAAAGGGTGCTCCAGGGAGAAGGAACAGAATTTGCAGAGACTCAGAGCCTTTGCTCAGAGCGCAGTTGGAAAACTCCAGAATTTATAGGGGCTATTGTAATACTGTTACATCACCACCTGCAGTTATTTACATAAAATTCTGTTTTCCCTGAGGTATGTGTATATAAAAGAGAAGATTTATTTGACTTTCCTGCATTTTTTCTCAAAAGGATCATGAATTTTAAATTATATATTTTAAAACCTGGGAAACATCCCAGGCTCATGCTAAGAGATACTTTGGAATTACTATTTAGTTTTATAGACACACATGGGGTTTTGCTTATCCACATCTTGCCAAAATTGTGACCTTTCACGTTCAGGATAGTAAAAACCTGACTCCGTGATACATGGAGCTGCACATGGCTCTCAGCAAGAGGAAAAGTAAAAAAATAAAAAGTTCACAAAGACATAAAAATCGTACTGTGCAGTGACATCACGTCAGTGTTATGGTTAATGTTACACTGAGCAGTGGGACCCCGGTGTCAGAACTTTGGGAAGGAGCCACCTTGCAGCCCAGTTGCTACTCCATCAATTGAGAGACCAGTCAGAAGGTGGAGACAGGGTTTATTTATTTATTAGCTTTTATTTTGTATTCGGGTATAGCTGTTAACAAACAATGTTATGGTAGCTTCAGGTGAACAGTGCCAAAAGGACTCAGCACACATATGCCTATATTCATTCTCCCCCACACTCCGCTCCCATCAGTGCTGCCACGTAACATCGAGCAGTTTCATGTGCCCTCTAGTAGGTCCTTTGTGTACATGTCCATCCTAAATTCCTTGACTATCTTTTCTCTCCATCCTCCCCCCACCATCCACCCTGATAATCATAAGTTCGTTCTCTAAGTCTGTGAGTCTTTCTGTTTTGTGAGTAAGTTCATTTTTATCACGTCTTTTTAGATTTCCTCATAGAAGGGATGTCATGCAATATTTCTCCATCTCAGTCTTACTTCACTTAGTGTGACAGTCTCTAGGTTTATCCATGTTGCTGTAAGTGGCATTATTTCACTCTTTTTAATGGCTGAATAACATTCCATTGTATATATGTACCACATCTTCTTTATCCATTCCTCTTTAGATGGATGATGGGCATTTAGGTTACTTCCATGTCTTGGCTGTCATAAACAGTGTTGCAGTGAGCACTGGGGTGCATGTATCCTTTCGGAACATGTTTGTCTCTGGATATTTGCCCAGGAGTGGGATTGCAGAGTCATATGGAAGTTCTATTGTTAGTTTTTTTAAGGAAACTCCATGCTGTTCTCCATAGTGGTTGCGCCAATTTACATTCCTCCCAACAGTGTAGGAGGGTTCCCTTCTCTCCACACCCTCTCCAGTATTTATTGTTTGTGAATTTTTTTTTTTTTTTAATTTTTTTATTAGTTGGAGGCTAATTACTTCACAACATTTCAGTGGGTTTTGTCATACATTGATATGAATCAGCCATAGATTTGTTTGTGAATTTTTGATGATAGCCATTCTGGCTAGTGTGAGGTGATATCTCATTGTAGTTTTGATTTGCATTTCTGTAATAATTAGCAATGTTGAACATCTTTTCATGTGTCTCTTTGGAGACAGGATTTAAATGGCCTTCTAACTTGACCTCTTCCTTCTCCCTCCTTAGATGAAAATCATGTTTGAAGTCCTCAATCTTTCAAAAAACTGGATACTAGGACATCTTCAGTATGAAAAAAGCATAGTCAAACCCTAAACCAATGACCTGAGCTCCCCAATTTACCTTTGTAATCATCTCACTCTGGCATTACCCCAGAAACACGATCCTAATCCTCTGTGCTTGCTTGTTTGTGGTTCACCAGAGGATAGACTTTTTGAGAACTGGGGCCTCATCTGCCTTGTTTGCATCGCTGAGAATGATAATGTGACCACTTAACCCAGATGCTCTTGGTTCCCCAGGAGGCTAAAGAGGGCAAGATTTAGTAATGACCTTCAATAGTTAAACCACTGACAATGCTGGAAGAGCAGGAGCTGGGAATAAAAGCCATTCCCCATCTCTTCCAGCCTCTCCAGCCCTCCGCTTCACAATCACTCCCATGGATGCAGCGCCTCCTCTGTGCTAAGCTGGGTGCTTCACAAATATCATTTTTAGTTCTCCCAACAGCCCTACAAGATGGAGACATTGTTATGGTCTCTGTTTCACAAGTGAAGAAACTGAGGCCACTTGCTCAAGTCCATGCTGTTGGTAATAATCTGCTTAGCTGGAATTCGAACCCTGCTCTAATTTCACCCCCGAGTCTGGCCTTCCTCTTCCATCCCCATGTAATTTGTTCTCTAGTTCTGGAATGCCAGCAGCTGGAGGAGAAGAATCAATGTCTTTGGGGGCACCTGGAAGAAAGTGGAAGTGAAGAGCAAGTGTAATCAGGGGCCTTTAACACTTCCTGAACACATGTCATGGGCCTGCCTTACATCAGACATGTTACTGGTATATCTCAATTACTGATGGGTATGATTTTTATGGAGAAAGAAATCTCAGCCTTGGTGAAGTCATAACTTATGTAATTTTGTTCCAGGCTTTGGAGCTAGTGAGTGGTGGAGCCAGAGTTCAGACTCTCATGAATCTGAGGTTCATACTCCTTTTTAAAAAAAAAAAAAACTAACTGTATTTTTTTTGAATAGGCATTGAATCCATGAGGTTCAAAAAGTCAGAAGGACATTCAAAAATCTGCACTTAAAAAGTTTCCCCTATCTGTGTCTAACACCCCTCCCCTTCCTCCCATAAGTATCTTTCTGATGCTGCTCTGTGCAAAGAAAAGCAAATGCAAATAGGGCTTCTTATATGCTCTCACTTCTTTATAATATGCTAAGTGTAGCATATTATACACCTCCAAACTTTGCTGTTTTCACTTAATGGAATATAAATGTAGCTAACACTTCTATGGTTCTTTCTGCTGTGTGCCAGGCCCAGTTCTAAGCATTTGTGCATATTAACTCATTTAATACTCTCACCAACTCTATGAGATGAGTACTGTTATTATTTCTGTCTGATAGATGATTATATCAAGACACAGAGAGGCTAAGTGACTTGCCCAAGATCACACAGATAGAAAGAGGTGGAGACAGGTTCTGACTTAGGTAGTCTGGCTCCAGAGTCTGTGCTCTTAACCTCTCTCCAAGCTGCCTTATATATGTATATGTATGTATGTATGTATGTATATATAAAACACTTATATATGGTGCATTATGAATATATAATATAGATCACATATTATAAAAAATCCGTTCTCTTTCATATAATATGAATTATGTATCTTCTGTATAGTGTTAAATATCTACTATATCAGTATGTAGAGGACTTTCTCACTTCTGAAACATCTATATAATATTCCATTATGTTGATGTAATTATTTAACCAGTCTTTTACGAATGGATATTTGGTTATTTATAAATCTTTTGCTACAGTAAGAATAATAATAATAATATAGACTAGAATAATATATACTTATATATAACATATCATAATATAATTAAATTATACTTATAATAACATACCAATAGATACTTATATATAACATAACATGATATAATATACCATAGTCATATATAATTATAACAAAATAATAAAATAAATATCAATAATATCAATAATAATAGTATCAATAAAAAGAGTATAATAATATATACTTACATTATTCTATTATGATCATTAATTAAAATATACCATTATACTATAATATATGATTATAATGAATAACATAATAATATAAATGCTACAATAAGGATTGGGCACATATTAATTTCCCATGTGTGCAGATCTATCTGTGGGATACATTCCCAGAAGTGGGATTAATGAATTGAAGGCTATATGCATTTTTAACTTTGAAGCTAGTGCCAAAGTGCCTTCCAAGGAGCTTGGACCCCTTACCATCCGCACCAGCTATGTACCAAGTGCCTATTTCACCATGGGGCCCTCAGTGTGCTGTCATTAGACCCACACCATTAACCACTGCCCCATGCTGCCTCCCAAGGACAAATCACTTTGAAAGCTGAGTCCAAGGAAAACTAAGTTACAAACGAAAAGGCCAGAAAGGTTGAGACTGACATCTGCACACTGCTATATATAAAATATACATATAAAGTAGATAACTGATGAGAACCTACTGTATAGCACAGTGACTGCTCCTCAATATTCTGCAATGACCTACATGGAAAACGAATCTTAAAAAGAGTGGACACATGTATGTGTGTAACCAACTCACTTTGCTTACAGCAGAAACTAACACAACATTGTAAAGCAACTCTACTCCAGTAAAAATTAAAGGAAAAGAAAAGGTCAGAAAGTTAGCCTGAGTCAAATGTCTGACAAGAAGTACTAAAAATAAGAAGCAAAACGGAAGGTATTTGACAATTACACTCATGGGAAGCAGTATAAAGATGTTTATGCCAATAATTGAGTTCCCTTTCTGGACAGCCTAGGTTTCTAAGCTGTTCACTTCCTCTGCAGAGAGAGGAAGGCAATTGAATTCCAGGAAACGCCACTGGATTTGGAACACAGACAGGAAGCATGCTATCCTCTAAGTGACAAGGGAGAGAAACTGCTAGTCTGGGCTTTCAAAAGCCCTCTGAGCTAAGATGAGATAAAACCACATTTCTGGTTCCAATTCTGGAGACCTGGTTAAGCACAAATTTCTGGGAGCTGATCAAAAAGGAACAGGCAGAACCTAGCTTCTCCCTTGGGCTGCAGATGCCATGGGGGCTCAAGATGAGGGTACAGAGGCTTCTAACTAAATGCACTGAGCTGGTGATGCAATCCTGGTGATTTTGTTTTTTTGTTTTTTTTTTCTTAATTCTTTTGGAGATAGTATTTTTCAGATTTTTAATAGGGAGCACATATTACTTTTACAAACAGGACAAATAAATAAAGGTCATTGAAACTAAAGCAGTTCTTTCTTTCTTTCTTTTTCCTCCAAAACAATTCTTTCAAAACAGGCGAGTAGCCTCTGCAAGGTCAGATTCAAGGGCCCCAGGAAGTTCCTGGCCACCCAAAGGTCTTCCATCAGCCCTGTAGCTCCTTGTAGCAGACGCAGATCTTCTTTTAGATGAGCATACCTTCCCTTGTATGTACTTCTAGATTAAAAAAAAAAAAAGTGGCTCCAGCAATTAACTCCCTACTGGAGTGCACAGGTCCAGTAGGAAATCAGGTGGAGGAGCAGAGGCACTGTAGGCCTGAGGGGGAAGGGGATACAGGGAGCGGCGCAGAGATGGATCAAGGTGGCTGCATGAACAGGGGTGAAAAGCAAATGATGCGGCACCAAGGACATTCTTCTCTGACTTCTGCAGATTGTCTGCAGCCAGCCCTATCCATCATAGTTGAGAAGAAGAAAACAGTCTTCCCTAAGAAAGGAGTGGTGAACCTACACAACTGGTAGGAAGAGAAATCAAGCCAACCTTCATGGAACTTAGGTAAATACAGATGAAGACATTAACAATGTAATTCTACTTTGGGGGAATTTAGTCTCAGGACATAACTTGAAATATGAAAAAACATTTTTTATTGAATGATAATTGCAGCATTCTTAATAAATCTGAAAAATAAGATATAACTTAAACATTCAATAATAGGGAAATAGTTATTGTAAATCTGGATACATACACACAATGAAGTATTAAGCATCCATTAAAAATTTTGAGTTATAATTTAGAATTGGAAGCAATGTACAAAAGTGATTTAATTTATGATTAAAATTATGCAAAAATAAACAAAAATAAGACTATAAGGAAAGATAATAAAATATTAAATATTAGTCTTTGGGTTGTTGGCATTATTAAAAATTTAATATTTTTTCTTCTAATTTTCTGTGAGTATGAATATTTAAAAATTAGATAAATAAAGCATTATTACATTATTAGAAGATGAAAGATTTAGCTTATATTTACGTACAGTACATACATGACTAATTGTACTTCAGTATATGTATGTGATTAATATAACTGTATATAAAAGTGGGCTACTTTTCTGCACCACCAGTGAACCAGCGAAAGTTTGACTCAGAGTTCAGTATGCTACCACTGTAGTCAGTACCAGGTGCTAATCAAATGCTTCGGGGGGTCTTATTGGAAGTATTTTAAGTAACTGAAGATTTGTTTTAGTCAGTATAATTTGCATATAAGCAATAATAGCGTTATAAGCCTTTAACTTTTTTTCTTTCCTGATAAGTAGGTTAAACAAACTCCTATAAGTTTTGTTTACACTGTTAAATTACTTGGCAAAACATACCCTCCCAGAAAATTCATATATCAGTTTCAGACTGGACCATTCCAGTCTTCATTGGGTAATCAAAGTTAGTAAGATCTTAAGAGTTCATATATATGTACTTTTTCTAAAGCGTATTCAGCTTGAATCTATTTGGGATGGGGGCAGAGAAATCCATCTCTATAATCTGTATACCACGCTTGCATTTTGTTAATAGTGTTTGGTACCATTTGCTGATGGTTTTGTGAGTAAAATCTTACTTCCTTTTGTTTCCCTGGAAGGCTAGGATTTGAACTTGGTTGAACTGATTTCAACCAAGAGTCCAATGCAAGGTGGTGCTCTGAGAATTTATTAGCTGGTAAAATGAAGAAAAAAGAGGGGAGGAGGTGCAGAAACATGCTTTAGAACACCACTCACTTATAATGTTAGAGAGGTAACAATTCAGGGTTATTTATTGTGAGCATGCTACTTATCAGGTACTGTTCAGTTACCACAGGAATGCAAAGATGAACAGAAGGAACGCAAAGTCTGTGCCCAGTGGTAGTTGTTGTTTATAAATTCATTATGATACCTTATGCAGGTAGCATTAATTAGTAAAGTAAGATAAATATGAGACAATAAGGAGGGGTAAAGACTGTGTCAAGTTGGAGAAGAGTCTCCAGATTTAAAGGCTTTGGTCAAATCTCATAATTAGGCTCTATGAATTTCTGTAAGATAGGTTAGCAAAATGGATTTTTATATAAAATACCCAGATTTTTTAAATGTCATCAACTAATTTAAAGCTTTTTAAGAACACTAACTTTGGACCAAACAAAAAAATTCCATTTGATCATAGTGAGACATGTATGTGCAGCTTCTGTCTTTAAGAAACAGTTCTACTGAATGACATAGCACTTAAAAATGTGTCTAATTGCAAAGTCATATGATAATATACTTATCTTGAATTTATTAGAAATACTAAATAAGATATTGGCTGTGAATTGCTTGGCAAAATGACAGCTCTTAGTTGTTATAAATTAATGATAAAAATTCATGTGCCAGGGATAGAGGTAATCAGAGGATGGAGTTATAGACTGTTCAGGGAAATGTTGGAGTTTCCTTGAACATTGTTTATTTAAAAAAGTTTTTATTTTATATTGGAGGATAGTTGATTTACAATGTTGTGTTATTTTCAGGTATACAGCTAAGTGATTTAATTATCCATCTCCATATACCTGGGCTTTCCTGGTGGCTCAGTGGTAAAGAATCTGCCTGCCAATGCAGGAGATGCAGGGGTTCAGTCCCTGGGTTGGGGAGATCCCCTGGAGAAGGAAAATGGCAACTCACTCCAGTATCCTTGCCTGGAAAATTCCATGGACAGAGGAGCCTGGTGGGCTACAATCCATGGGGCAGTCGGACATGACTTAGCCACAACACCACCAACATACACATATCTATTCTTTTTCAGATTCTTTCCCCATATAAGTTATCACAGAGTATTGAGTAGAGTTCCCTGTGCTATATAGTAAGTTCTTGTTAATTATCTGTTTTTTATACAGTAGTGTGTAATGTTAATTCCAAACTCCTAATTTATCCTTCTGTGAGCATTGTTTTAATAACAGCTTTATTGACAGGCAATTTATATACCACACAATTCACTCATTTAAAACTACACAATTCAATGGCTTTTAGTATACTCATTGAGATATGCAACCTTCACTGCAATCAATTTTAGAATACTTTTGTTACCTTACCCCAAATTAATTCTGTAAATTTTAGCAGTTACTTCCCATTTCCCCCAACTCTTCCATCCCTATGTAGTCACTAATATGCTTTCTATCTCTATAGGTTTGCCTATTCTGACTATTTAATGTAAATGAAATCTTACAATATTTGTATCTGGCTTCTTTTGCTTTGTGTAGTGTTTTCAAGATTCATCCATGTTGTAGCATGAGTTAGTATTTCATTCCTTTTTAGTACCAAGTCCATCCTAAAGGAGATCAGTCCTGGGTGTTCATTGGAAGGACTGATGCTGAAGCTGAGACTCCAGTACTTTGGCCACCTCATGCGAAGAGTTGACTCATTGGAAAAGACCCTGATGCTGGGAGGAATTGGGGGCAGGAGAAGAAGGGGACGACAGAGGATGAGATGGCTGGATGGCATCACCGACTCGATGGACGTGAGTTTGAATAAACTCTGGAAGTTGGTGATGGACAGGGAGGCCTGGCGTGCTGTGATTCATGGTGTCGCAAAGAGTCAGACAAGACTGAGTGACTGAACTGAACTGAATATTCCATTGAATGGGCATTTCCCATTTAGTTGATCTATTTATCAACCTATGTATAAATGGTTTGTTTTTACTTTTTGGCTATTATGAATAAAGCTGCTATAAACATTCAGGTGTGTATACTTGGGAGTGGAATTGTGTGACTACACCTTGTTTTGGAGAGGCAGGGAGAGTCAGAGGAGGGAGAAAGAATGGGTGAGAATTGGGAGGCTATTTTGTGTTTTGACCAAAACCATGGCGATACTGGGTTCAGGTTTTTCCACAAGGAAAAGTTAATTTTTTTGCTCAACCCAATATAAAATAAAAAGGCATATATAGGAAATTTGAAGTAGTTCTATATGGAGATAAATATAGAGATAAATATAAATATGGAGAGAAAAGAGGAATTCAGGCCTTGGAAGGGCTTGTTGGTCTGTCTTTCTTCTGAAGGTACTAAAGAGCCACTGAACAACTAAAAGCTGAAAGGGGCAAGAACATTTTGGAGGTCACGTGGGGATTGGGTTTAGTTTCACAGCTGGGATCCTACCTGGCAGGCAGCTCTGGTCATCTTGTTGCTCCCTGCAGAGAATTTTGTTCTTCAGAATTATCCACATTAAATATTTGGACTGGCTTCTTACAATCAAAATAATGTAGTATATGGATTTGTGATATGTGATATATTCATAATGTGGTTAAGGGAGTTTTAAGAAAAGCCATTTTGTTGTCTTGAAAGACACTGCAAACTCGGGTAAGGCCTGTTTATGTTGGTACCAAAATGTGTTTGGTTTAAGTTTTTGGAAGTGAGTGTGCCAATTTGCTTAGATTGTTTTTTTTTCCTACAGTAAGAAATATTCATTTTAGCCAACAAAAAGTATACCAGAATTGTGATTGAAATGGAGAAGATGACTCATGATTTGAACTTGAATATTCTGAAATTAAGATCGTTTCTGCAGAGTTCACTCTGTAGGACATTCAGAGGGTGCTCTTAGTTTACCAGTTGAAGGACAAGAGCCTGAATTGAAATATTGTCTATCAGAATGAATATTTTTTATGTCCCTAAGCTGTGGGAATTATTAGACATTATTAAGAATGCTGCTGTTTGTTTTCTCTTTCAAAGCTGCACATATCAGGCTACAGTTGATTCTGAGTTTTATTTAACATATTTTCCATTCTTTTTCAGTTAAGGACCTTCAGAAATAATATATCTCTGTCCTGATTCCAAATTGAATTTGAGTCTGACTATTAAAACAGCTTGTAGCTGCTTTTTAATTTCCTTATTCACTTGGTAAACAGCTGAAGTGGAGCAATATGAAGGAATTTGGAAAAGTTGTATAAAGCCTCCTAGTTTCCGCTTTCTGGCATTTCATTTATTGGATTTGATTTCTCCTTTTTGAAACTAAATGCAAGTTGAGGAAGTTTAAAATGCTATCAATAGGTATTAAGTCAACAAATACGTATTGAATACTTACTATGTGTCAGATACCATGACAGGTTTGGGGGATAAGATGACTAAGATAAAGGTCCCTTTAGAGGTGTTTACGACCTACTGCAAGACATTATAGAGCTACACAAATGGCTCTGCTAGGAGGCAGAAGGGAATAGGACCCAGGAGTGGTGTACCTGAAGTGCATGGGGTGTAGCCTGTTTTTATGGGTGATTTCATACGGGTTTGATCAATGCAAAGAAATAGAGGAAAACAATAGAATGGGAAAGACTAGAGATCTCTTCAAGAAAATCAGAGATACCAAGGGAACCTTTCATGCAAAGATGGGCACAATAAAGGACAGAAATGGTATGGACCTAACAGAAGCAGAGATATTGAGAAGAGGTGGCAAGAATACACAAAAGAACTATACAAAAAAGATCTTCATGACCCAGATAATTATTTGGTATGATCACTCACCTAGAGTCAGACATCCTGGAATGCAAAGTCAAGTGGGCCTTAGGAAGCATCACAATGAACAAAGCTAGTGGAGGTGATGGAATTCCACTGGAGTTCTTTCAAATCCTAAAAGATGATGCTGTGAACGTGCTGCATTCAATATGCCAGCAAATTTGGAAAACTCAGCAGTGGCCACAGGACTGGAAAAGGTCAGTTTTCATTCCAATCCCAAAGAAAGGCAATGACAAAGAATGTTCAAACTACTGCACAATTGCACTCATCTCACACGCTAGCAAAGTAATGCTCCAAATTCTCCAAGCCAGGCTTCAACAGTTCATGAACTGTGAACTTCCAGATGTTCAAGCTGGATTTAGAAAAGGCAGAGGAACCAGAGATCACATTGCCAACATCCGCTGGATCATCGAAAAAGCACAAGAGTTCCAGAAAAACATCTATTTCTGTTTTATTGACTATGCCAAAGCCTTTGACTGTGTGGATCACAACAAACTGTGGAAAATTCCTCAAGATATGGGCATACCAGACCACCTTAGCTGCCTCCTGAGAAATCTGTATGCAGGTCAAGAAGCAACAGTTAGAACTGGACATGGAACAACAGACTGGTTCCAAATAGGCAAAGGAGTACATCAAGGCTGTATATTGTCACCCTGCTTATTTAACTTCTATGCAGAGTACATCATGAGAAATGCTGGACTGGAGGAAGCACAAGCTGGAATCAAGATTGCCGGGAGAAATATCAATAACCTCAGGTATGCAGATGACATCACCATTATGGCAGAAAGCGGAGAACTAAAGAGTCTCTGATGCAAGTGAAAGAGGAGAGTGAAAAGGTTGGCTTAAAACTCAACATTCAGAACACGAAGATCATAGCATCTGGCCTCATCACTGCATGGCAAATAGATGGGGAAACAGTGGAAACAGTGAGAGACTTTATATTTTTGGGCTCTGAAATCACTGCAGATGGTGACTGCAGCCGTGAAATTAAAAGATGCTTGCTCTTGGAAGAAAAGTTATGACCAACCTAGACAGCATATTAAAAAGCAGAGACATTACTTTGCCAACAAAGGTCTGTCTAGTCAAAGCTATGGTTTTTCCAGTAGTCATGTATGCATGTGAGAGTTGGACTATAAAGAAAGCTGAGCACCGAAGAATTAATGCTTTTGAACTGTGGTGTTGGAGAAGACTCTTGAGAGTCCCTTGGACTGCAAGGAGATCCAACCAGTCAATCCTAAAGGAAATCAGTCCTGAATATTCATTGGAAGGATTGATGTTGAAGCTGAAACTCCAATATGCTGGCCACTCTATGTGAAGAGCTGACTCATTTATAAAGACCCTGATGCTGAGAAAGATTGAAGGCGGGAGGAGAAGGGGACAACAGAGGATGAGATGATTGGATGGCATCACTGACTCAATGGACATAAGTTTGAGTAAACTCTGGGAGTTGGTGACGGACAGGGAGGCCTGACGTGCTGCAGTCCATGGGGTCACCAAGAGTTGGACATGACTGAGCGACTGAACTGAACTGAACTCATAATGGTTTTGCAGAAAGGGGGCCTGGGCCTGGGAATATATTAGCAAGCTCTGGTTTAAATAAAATTAGATAGGTAAGAGAGTCTGAGCTCAAAACTGGGCTCTCTCTCTTATCTATAGTGAAATTTTCACTGAATTATTTAACCTAGAGTTTCCTCATCTGTAAAATCAATATATTCTGTAAAGTTTATAGCAAAGGTAAATATAAGATACATATAGCAATTAAACAGCCTGGTGTAATAATGATTATTTTCATACAATAGAACTTCCCAACTCTGGAAGTACTAATAGGCATATTGACAGATGAATAGATAAAAAAAGATGTGGTATATACTGATGCTAGGAAAAGATTGAAGGTAGGAGGAGAAAGGGGATGACAGAGGATGAGACAGTTGGACAGCATCACCAACTCAACGGACATGAGTTTGCGCGAACTCGGGGAGGTGGTGAAGGACAGGGAAGCCTGGCATGCTGCAATCCATGGGGTCACAAAGAGTTGGACATGACTGAGCAACTGAACAACAACAGCATATACATAAAATGAAATATTACTCAGCCATTAAAGGAAGAAAACAATGCCTTTTGCAGCAACATGGATGGACATAGAGTATCACACTAAGTGAAGTAAGCCAGGCAAAGACAAGTATCATATAATATCACTTAGGTAGAACCTAGAAAAATGACACAAATGAACTTTTTAGCAAAGCAGAAAGAGACTGACAGACATGATAGAAAACAAACATGGTTACCAAAGGGGATGGGAAGGAGGAGAGATAAGTTAGGAGTTTGGGATTAACATATATACACTACTGCATATAAAATAGATAATCACCAAGGACCTACTCTATAGCAGAGGGAACTGAACTCAGCACTTTGTAATAAGGTGTAAGGGAAAAGAATCTGAAAAAGGATATATATATATATATAATACACCTGAATCACTTTGATGTATACAACATTGTAAACCAACCATATTTCAATTTTTTTTAAAACAAGAAAAAATAAAATTCAATTGTGAGGAAAAAAAAAAAGAGAAATCATGCAACTTTTCCCAAATCTGTTTGATCATAGAATACTTTTTTTTTTTAAACAGGGCATCTCAAAAAAAATAATAAATAAATAAACAGGGCATTTCAAAGAGCTAGTGTTCAAAGGAACAGATTTTGAAAACCCTAGGATAGGGAGATCACAGATTAAAAAAAAAAAGCCTCCCTTAAACCTTGTAAAATGGGAATGACTAGGTCAAGTAAAGATGGGATATAGGATATTCTAGGGAGAAAAAAACAAAAGGAAAAACAAAGTGTCATTTTAATTGAGGGCAGCAAAAATCTTTTGTAGAAGGTATATTTACTCATGGGTAAAAATGGACTTAGTGATGGAATAAAAGCCAGCATGATAGTAATGGACAGCTGCTATTTTGACCTGCCAGAATCTATTCCCCATTCTTCAGGAAACAGCTTCAGAATTTTCTCTGGGGAACCACCAGAAGTGGGTATACTATGAAGCTACTGAAGCCTAAATCTCTAAGTCTCTTATTTACATGACTGTATCTTTCCATCCTGACCTTCCTCATCCACACTTCCCTTTGTGTTTGAAGTATTAGAAGGGCTGAAGGAATAGTTTTGAGTCCAGCTAAGGGGAAGTTGAGTTGGGAATACATTTAGTTTGTGCTTCAGTGGATATATTTATATGGTTCATAGTCACTTGATTATTGTTTGGTGCTTGCTGATATTCTAATGTGATTACTGATTTCCAGCCATACTCACTACTGGCTACCATGGTCACTGACCTTGTAAGACAAGAGGGCACTGACAGCAAGCTAGTTAATGAGTGATATCAGTTTGAAGAGTATTTATCAAACTTGGTCAAGAAAAATTGAAATATCTTGAAATCATCCAGCTCATTCATAAGAGAAACTTGAAAAAAGTCCTTAATTTGGCAATGATAATAATATAATAATAATTTGCCATAAAACATACAGAAAATTATTAATACATTGTGAAGTTGCAAGTATATTTTAAAGCTATCAGTTATTAAAAAAATAATATTCAACTATGGTAGAAGAGGACTGAATTATCTTTCCAGCCTCCTTTAAAAAATGGTATTGTGATGTGATTGTTGTATGAAGAAGTGATTGAAGGGTATGCAGCCAAAACTCATAGAAAAAAATAATAACAGATATTCTAGGGAGGATTTTGCGATAATGGTGGCATTCCTTTTTTTTGGGGAATTTGGGGTTTGTTTATTTTCTTCTTCTTTGAAATATTTTCTTTCAATATCTAATTTTGAATTTTAAATTTTGTCTTCTTTTTCTTAAAAAGCTTACCCCCTCCCCTGATTGGAAAAGTGTTAGAACTCACAAAACTTGATCTGCCTTCTTATCACACTCACTTTATGATACTCAAGTGGAGTCGAGTCCATTCCAAAATCTAGAATATAAACATAATGATATGTATGTTTGTGTTGAGTCCATTCCAAAATCCTTCTAGTCTTCTAGATTTTGGTGCTTGCTGATATTCTAGACCTTCCAGTCTTTCTAGGCTGGTCAGTGGCACCTTGCATTCAATTCAGGGTTCGGGGTCATGTGACCCAATCAGAGCCAGAGAGACTCAGTTCTGGCTTGTGTCTGGAAGCTGGCGGGTTGGGAAGCAGAGCTAACAGCAAAGCTACTGTGGCAAGGGCACAGATGAAGGTCATGTCACATGTCTAAAATTGATGAAGTTATAAATCAAGGTACCAAGTTGGTTAACAAGCTATTCTGCCCTTCCTGCATGATAAATAGACCTTAATTATGACAGATTTAAGTATGACTTAAAACTCAACATTCAGAACACGAAGATCATGGCATCCGGTCCCATCACTTCATGGCAAATAGATGGGAAAACAATGGAAACAGTGAGAGACTTTATTTTTTGGGGCGCCAAAATCACTGCAGGTTGGTGACTATAGCCATGAAATTAAAAGATGCTTGCTCTTGGAAGAATAGCTATGGCCAACCTAGATAGCGTATTAAAAAGCAGAGACATTACTTTGCCAACAAAGGTCCATCTAGTCAAAGCTATGGTTTTTCCAGTAGTCATGTATGCATGTGAGAGCTGGACTATAAAGAAAGCTGAGCACCGAAGAATTAATGCTTTTGAATTGTGGTGTTGGAGAAGACTCTTGAGAGTCCCTTGGACTGCAAGGAAATCCAACCAGTCCATCCTAAAGGAAATCAGTCCTGAATATTCATTGGAAGGATTGATGTTGAAGCTGAAACTCCAATACGCTGGCCACCTGATGTGAAGAGCTGACTCATTTGAAAAGACCCTGATGCTGGGAAAGATTGAAGGCAGGAGGAGAAGGGGATGAGAGAGGATGAGATGGTTGGATGGTATCACTGACTCAATGGACTTGAGTTTGAGCAAGCTCCGGGAGTTAGTGATGGATAGGGAGGCCTGTTGTGCTGCAGTTCATGGGGTCGCAAAGAGTCGGACACGACTGAGCAACTGAACTGAGTTGAATTATGACAGAATCAAAACTTGTAAAACAATGGGTTTTATATGATTGAAAATTGTCAAATACTCAAAGACAAATGAAATTTTTACTGAGCATAATTGGACTTTCTGTTAGGACCAGGGATTAGATAAGTAATAAAATAAACATACACACACATATATATATGACAAATTATTATGTATTTATTCCATAAGCATCAGCAAAAAAAACACCATTTTATTATCAAAATTGTTGACAATAATGACTGAACAAATTAATTTGAATATATTTTCATGAAAAAATATAGAATTAAGATAAATGTAAATTTTTAAAAGCAATGATATGTGTATGTCTTCACAAAGCTATTTGACTTTTAATATTTTAACATTATCTATTAAAGTAAAATATATATTGATTTATATTAAAAATTATAAATCAAAGATATATAGCTTGTTTTAATTTAATTTTGAAATTTTAATTTAATCTTATTAAATTTTAAAAAGCTATTCACAATTCTAGTGTTCAGTGTTCTAGTTGCTGCTGAATTAAGTCAGGATTAATTTGTGTGTGTGACAATATAGACCCATGTGTAAAATACTTGAATAATGATTTTTTTAATATGAAATGTTTCTTTGATACCCTGTGCGAATATTGCAAATACCACTCTGACTGTTGACTTGTTCTGTAATGATAAATTGGGACATGAAGAATGGAAGGAAAAAGAATCTTTGGCATTTGTGGGAACTAATATTTCATTTTCAAGACTTACTGCTTTCATGCCAGTTGAAAGGATTTGACAAATGAATTCATTTGTCTTTTCTCTTACCTAAACTCTTCCTCCTCTCAAATGCCCCTACACTTCCAAGTCGTTCCCATCTATGACATTGTCAGTTGGATAACATACAAAATTTCATGGCATTCAGATGCAGTTAGTTTGGGGAAATAGAACAAGTGATGTGAGAGAATAGCACTGAAACATGTATATTATCATATGTGAAATAGATCTCCAGTCCAGGTTCGATGCGTGAGACAGGGTGCTCAGGGCTGGTGCACTGGGATGACCCTGAGGGGTGGGATGGGGAGGGAGGGAGGTTCAGGATGGGGAACACATGTACACCCATGGCTGATTCATGTCAATGTATGGCAAAAACCACTACAATATTGTAAAGTAATTAGCCTCCAATTAAAATAAATAAATTAATTAAAAAAATAAAAAGCATAACTGTTAAAAAAGAGATGGGGAGAATTATTTCCCTGGGACCTAAAAGTTGATATTCACTAGAGTGGATTTTTAGCATGTTCTTTAATGAATATAAACATAATGATATGTATGTTTGTGATTAAGTGAGATCCTCTAAATCATGGGGCCCAGGAGAGGGGTACCTCTTGTCTCTGGGAAGAACTGCCCACCATTCTGTTGCTTTCCAGAGTTCCTGGGGCTTAGTTTCCTAGGTATAGTTCTCCTCAGTATTGGGTGTGGAGGAGGTGGAGATGAGGAGAGCTGTGAAAGACAAGAGGCCATCATCCCCCTCACTCTCCCTGCTCTCAAAATCTATTTTCTCCTCTCTCTCTCAACAACTGTTTGTATAATCTCTCTAATGAGTTAAGTATTTCTAAAAAAACTAATATCAGCTAACCTCAGACCTCTGGGTGAGTGTTGAGGGAGAGGAGATAATCCCGGGGCAAGGGATTGTGCAGGGTCTGGTTGTCTGCTTAAAATAGGAAGAGGGAAAGTCACAGGAAAAGCAAACAGAAATTATCTCAATGAATTATCCTGCCAGTAACTGGCATGGCTATTTACTTCCCAACTGGTTAGTGGGAAGGTAAGTTTCATCTATTAGCCCCTGAATTGCAATGGGGGCCGTTCTGGAAATCTTGTTATAGAAGTGGTAACAGGTGTTAAAGATAAAAACCTGCAAGTCCTACCACCTGAGAGTGATAGAGTTTCAAGGGTCAGCTGACAAGAGGTATGGTGGGGCCTAGGTCTAGAAGTCTTCAGTCAGTGGGAGAGACTTTCCCCAAAGCATGGAGTAATATTTTGTTTTCAGGAACAGACTTTTTTTTCTTTTTTCTTTTTGGCAACTTGCGGGATCTTTTTCCCCAACCAGGAATTGAACCTGTGCCTTTAGCACCTTTGACAGTGAAAGCAGAGAGTCCCAACCACTGGGAATTCCCAGGAACAGGTATGTTTACAATGACCAACTAGCCAGATTGTATTTTATAAGCCTAGCATGAAAAGAGGGGATGTTTTGCATCAGATTGAGCAGGCATAATTACAATATGGGTTACAAAAATGGTAAAAAAAAAAAAAAAAAAAAAAGACCCAGAGGGAAAAATATCAAAAGTGAATTGTAATTTTATGTTGTGAACTAATTGGAAGCTTTAAATGGCAATTGAAATTCTTTCTGGGCCTAAGGGAGATGAGGCGGCCTTCTTCAGGATGTTTGAACTTAATTACCAGGTGCAGCGAGAGTGGAATAGATTTTGTAAAATTACTTAAAATAATCATGTTGGGCACCAGAAATGGTTATATTTATCTAAGGGCCTTAGCACACCTTTCAAGTGGAAAGATAATTTGTATCATTGAAAATTTAGTAGAATTTTAATGTGTCTACAGATGATTGGGAGAATGTTTGAAAAATGTGCTTTGTACCCTATCAGAAATTCATTTGGGTTTAAAAATGCATATGGTTATTTCTTTCGTGAAATATTGGTATGCTAGCAGCAAACCGTTTTTATATCCTTAAAAATATTTTTAAAAGATAAAAGCAATACAATAACATTACAAAGTTTTAGAAAAACAAACAAAAAATTTGACTATAATCTTACCA
The DNA here is from genome assembly GCF_019320065.1 of Cervus canadensis. Lineage (NCBI taxonomy): Eukaryota > Metazoa > Chordata > Mammalia > Artiodactyla > Cervidae > Cervus > Cervus canadensis. The sequence goes on along the minus strand of NC_057393.1, from coordinate 76,574,075 downwards.
GTCTGCTACAAGAACTCATCTTTTTATAATCCTTTGTGGACATATGGTTTTCATATTTTTATGCAATTTTGTATCGTGTTCTTTTTTTCCTTACTATAAAATAAGTTTTTTTCTTATGTTGCTACATATTCCACATTTTAATTTAAAATTTTAATGGTTGCATGATATCTAGGAGATGTGCCAAAATTCACTCTTTTCTCTAGGATGGAACATTTAGATTTTTTCCATTAAAAAAATGCAGTGAATGTATAAAGTGTCCCTCATTCATTGCTTGTCCTGGTTCCAGATTTTCAGTTATTTCTAAGAAATGGGATTAATGGGTAAAAGTGTATAGGACATTTTCTTGGCTCTGAATATGTATTGTTAAATTACTTCACAAAAGGATTGTTCCAATGAAATAAAATGCTGCAATGGATCAAACCAGCACATTCATTATACTTATCAGCATTTTTATCTTTCTCTTTTCCTTCCTATTAATAATTCAATTGGCCATTTTTTAATGTGTGTTCCTCTAATTGTGAGCAGAGCTAAATGTTTTTGCTTATATTTATTTTTTCTTAAGTCCATTATGTGTTTAGGGCTTTAAGATGAGAACCTAAATTTAATTGGTGACAAATCCATTACGTTTCTGAATATTTGTTAGAAGAAAGTAATTTACTTCCAACTTAAGTGAAAAAAAATTCTAGTTATATTTGAATTAAAAACAAAGTGTTTTTTAAGAAGTTTATTTAAATACCTTTAGATAACTCTTTTCTCTGGTTACCTCAATCTCAAACTAATTTCTCTCAAATGTTAATAAGGATTCACTGAAGAAAAGAGTTCCATGGTCAAATAAGTTGGGAGAAACACTAAGGGGGATGGTGAGCAAAAAGAATACTTTCTCTGAATAGTTCAGACAAATTGGATCATATAATCCCATATCCCCAGTTGGTAGGGTTCTCAATCTTTTCCATGGGAACCAGGCTCCAGCCTCCTTGGAGCGTGGGGTGGGGGCTTTCCAAAGAATAGTATTAGCACAGGAACAGTTCTGGGAGGTCCTGTAATAAACCTTGTTAACACGTTACCTGATCATATTATTTACATTTTTTGTGGATATGAACTGGAGAGGTACCTATGACCTACTCTTCAACAGGAAGCCTTTTCCTTCTTTGATTCCGCCCCTTCCTACCAGAGCCAAATGAGTAGGAAGGTGGTATAGGAGCGGGGGTTGCTTCTCTGGCTCTGAGGAAGAAGACGTCATTGCCTTGGATCTTCATATTCTTGCCCTTGTCATCTTTAAGTGGTAAGATCTGCAGAAGTGGAGGTGGTTGAGGATGCTTTGGGTGCATAAGAACACCCGCTACAGCTTTAAGGGAGTGTAATAGAACCTCTACTTATATTTAATTTTTTCACTTTATCTTTTGGATGTTTCTATGTCTCTGTGTTTTATCATGAAGAGCAGTGTATATTCATAATAAATACACTTGTATTAGGTGTACACACTCAAATTTGGGTACTAGTGATCTAAAATGACTAAGAATAGGTTGTAAACTTAAAAGCAAATAGAGAGGCTGTTCATTCACTCCTTCATTTATTCCAAATTCTACTTCTTGAGAAAATATTGACAGTCACACCTACTAGGCACTGAGGATGTTATAATAAACAGGTGTCCTTACCTTCACAGAGCTTGTTGACTCAGGCCACAGGGACAAAAGAAGTTCTGGTAATGAATATGGCTTATTAGAATAGAACATTTAGGATTTGGAGCAAAGTTTCACCTGCCGTTTCCTTTCTGCATGTGTTCATCTCCAAATGATGATGGAAGCTAATGACTCATTAAGAATTTGAGACTGCTATTACCTGGTCTTCTTTCTCATTATGTGTTTGCTTATTAAAGATATGATGTACAATACAGTACACTTGACTCTAAAATTTGTGATTTGCAAAAATGAGTGCACTTCAGAGTTAGTCTAACTAAGAGATTTGATATATGACTGTCCAGTTGATCAATGTCAACTTGGGGTTATATGATGATGTATCAGATTGTTAGGGCTGTTGTATGTAACAGAGTGCTACAAATGGAGTGGCTTAAACAAAATTTATTTTCTGGAGGCTAGAAGTCTGAAATTAGTATGTGGGCAAGTTTGGTTTCTTCTGAAAGCTCTGAGGCAGAATACGTATCATTCCTCTCTCCTAACTTCTGGTAGTTTGCTGGCAATCTTTGATGTTCCTTGATTTGTAGATCCCTATATCTCTGTTTTCATCTTCACATGGCATTCTTTCTATATGTGTCTGTCTCTGTGTCCAGATTTTCTCTTCTTATATGAACCCCATTTATATTGAAGTAAGCCTCACTCTAATGACCTCATCTTAACTGGATCATCTGCAAACAACCCATTTCCAAATAAGGTCGTGTCCACAGGTACCGGGGTTAGGACTTCAGGATCTTTTGGGAGTGACACAATTCATCCCAATAACAGATGTTAGAACGTGCTGGCAGCTGGGTCTGGAGACTTCTTTGAAACTGCCCTTGTGGTGGGAACTCAGGTCATCCACCTAGCCTTTGTGGAACTTGCTCTCCAGGGTGATGGAGCCTATCCTTGTCATCCTGCCACTGGTTTCTATTGGGAAAAATGTGGTTACATGGAGTGAGGAACTGCAGAGGATTTTTGGTGTCTCCAGAGATTTGGGAAGCTGTGTTGATATTGAAAATGAGAGAGAAATGGAAAATGTCATGAAAATACATTACTGCCATAAACACAGAGGTGGTGGAAGATACACAAGCAACAATGATTTTTATCTTGGAGGGGACTCATTACTCAGTACTCTCTGAGATTATCCTCCACATTAAGGACTCTCTGGAGAATCTTACTCTTTATGACTAAGAATCTCATTTCCTACCCTGTACATCCCTTTATTACAGGTATTACGACACTATGATCATTTACTTTTCTGCCTGCCTCTTCACAAGATTGTGAGTTCCTCAATAATTCATCTTTATATTCTTACCACTTGGCAGAGTATCTGGCATTGAGTAAGTGCTCAACAAATATTTGGTAAATAAAGGTTTAAGTCACTTTTTATTAAACCATATGGGAAAGGTATCAAAAATTAAAATTAGCAAAAAATCAAACCAAAAGTAGTATTAATACTCAACATTAGAGAAGTGAATAGATATATTTTGATCAGACTCACATGACCAGACTTCATGATATGAACAATTATGTTTTCGAAGAAAGCTTATTGACATGAGATAGTACATACTTAAGTTAAAAAGCAGTATATAAAACTCTGTGGTATCACTGTTTTATAAAGGATGTTCTATATCTTGGTGCATATGTAGGTAAGGATGTAAAACATAAATATGTGTATATATTAGACATAGAGGACTAAGGAAGGAAACAGATTCACATATCTGATCATCTCTGCTTGATGAACTAGTTTTTATTTTCTTTGATAAAAGTATCTGCATTTATATTACAAATTTTCTGCATGTATTTTTATGTTCTGGGAGAAATTGATGGGCTGGATTAAAAAAATAAAACACAAACTAAGAAGCCTTCATGGAAAGTTGTGGAGGCTGTTTTCACAGGGAATAAAAAGAGGGACATGATCATTCATCACTCCAAGAGTAAATTCAAAATTTATCCTCAGGCCTCTAGAGTCTTAAACAAACCCTCTGCTGCTTCATTTCTAAAACTGATTCCTCGGGATAACCCCACCTGCCCCGGGATGACCTGGGTGAGCCTGGCCGGTCAGTGCCATGTGAGACATAGCAGCTGCTTGCTGTTTTCTCTGTTGCAATCCAAGGTGCTACAAGGACAAGAACTCCACACAGGGCTGTCCCCACGTGATGACCTTCCCTTTGTCCCACCTTTGCACTTCCTTTTGTCCCACTGAAGCTGACTCCTTCTCCAGGGGCACCGGCAGCCTCAGGGCCAGAGTGGGAAACAGCATAGCCAGCTTCCTGTGCAGAGCAGCTCTACTGGCCAGAGATTAAAATCTTCCAACAAATAATTTATTTAGAAAGAAAAAAAATTATTGCAAGGATTCTTAAATGAGGACTATGTACACATTCTGGGACTGACTTAAGGAAGGGGTAGCGCTAGAGAACCGGCCCTGATGGAGGAAGATGAGGAATAGACTGGGAGCTTCTGAAAGAGGTAACCAAGGTGAGCCAGAGACAAGGCTAAATTTATACTTGGCATCTGGGTCAGGCTGACCTGTTCAGGAGAGGGAAGTTGAGATCTGGGCTGAGTGTGAACCATGAGAACTAGAAGTGACTTAGGCCAGCTCTGCTCTGACATTCACAGGGAAACAAATCTGCCCTGCCCCCATACCCCGCCACCCCGCCACCCCCGGATCTGGTTAAAACGCAACTTCTGATCCAGTCAGTCTGGGTGGGGCCCGAGGGTCTGCAGGTCTACAAGCTCCCAGGTAGTACCTATGCTGCTAGCCCATGAACCACACTTTGAGAAGTGAGGGCTTGGAAGGCAGAGGGGACAAACAAGGACCTCTGAGGGGCCCAGAGGGTGCACTTCACCTCACTGACTGAGCCCAGTCAGTGACTTGATTGAGAGGCCATCTTGTCATGGTCAGTAGTGTGTGGGAAGCTGTGTGGTAGAAAGCAGCTTAGTGTTTTGAATCTCATTGACATTGGTGTGAATCTCAGGGAGCTTGGTGTTTATCTTGTAAGGAATGGAGAAGCTTTGAGGGTTTATTTCTCTACTGGTCAACTCCTTCCTTGACTTCCTGGTTAAGTGCCTCCTTCGTGCTTGAGGCATGGCCAGGTCTTCAGTGGAAATGGATGGCTGTCATCACCCTGGCCAGGCTGAGGCATGCCTCCTGCCCAGAGTCGCTTGCCCCAAAAGGGAGAAAGGCTTGAAAGGCCAGACTTCTAGCTGTGGTCAGGGGACACACTGGGCCCTCACAGCCTCTTCTCATAGTGAAGTTGGCTTCCAGGTAACAGTGTTCATACTCAAAGTCCGGCCCATGGCCCAGCAGGATTTGCGTTACCTTGTTATAAACAGAGAATGACTCCGTCTCAGACCTTCTAAATCAGAGTCTGCATTTTAGCAAACTTCCTGGGTGATGTGTGTGCCCATTAAAGCTTAAGAAGGATGGACAGCCTTACATGACTCTCCCCCAGCACCCTTCTGTCCAGGGAAAGAAACTGAATACGTTAAACACATGCTTGCATAGCCTTACTGCAGAGCTTTACTGTGGACTAGGCAGCATTCTGAACATATTTCAAATAATTAGCTCTTCTGAGAACCCATCAGTCACACCACTGTACTCTTCTCTCACCTGGATAACCGTATCAGGGCCACCCTGTAGTGTCCCATGGGGTGGCAGGTGCCCCATCCTGTTTAGCCCCCATGCCAACCTTGCCAGCAGAGGGCTGACTGGAGGCTCCCTGGGCCTCAGCATATAGCAGTGAGAGAGGGGAGATGTGTGTGTGTGTGTGTGTGTGTGTGTGTGTGTGTGTGTGTGTGTGTGTGAGGGAGCATACAGCAGTGTGAGAGCGTGGAGATGTGTGTGTGTGTGTGAGGGAGCATACAGCAGTGTGAGAGCGGGGAGGTGTGTGTGTGTGTGTGTGTGAGGGAGTGCGCTATCGAAACTAGTCTTTTCTGAGCATCATGATAAACTTTCCGGATTCTGCCAGTGACTGCAGTCCAGAAATGGGGTTGGTAGACTGGTTTCCGCCCTCTCCCCAACCACTTGACAACCTCTAGCCGGAGGGGAAAATGCTGTTTAAAATCTCAGATCATACTGATGGGGTGAGTCTCTGGAAGGGAAGAACCTGAGATGCTCTTCCAGCTCCTCACTCTCAAATGTGGGGACTTTTGGCTGCACGGAGCAGTGGTTTAGAAATTGGACTCTGAAGAGAGACTTCTTGAGTTTAGATCTGCATCCTGTCACTTACCAGTGGTATGGGCCTTGGATATTACTTAACATATTTGTGTCTCAGCTTCCTATCTGTAAAATGGGAATATAAAGTACTTACCTTATAGACATGTGGTGAGAATTAAATGAATTAATACACATCATGTACTTAGAAGTACTCGATTAACGTTACCTATTGTTGGGGTGGTTCTGTTTAAAGTCAGACTTAACTTCTTCTCTCCTTCACCAAGTAGAGTTGAGTTGAGGCCAGGACCAAGCTGGAGGATTCCAGGGATGCTCCAACATTTGAGAAGGGGATTGACAGATCTTCCATAGTGGAGAGGGATTAGGGGCTGTATTCCTTTTTCATTGCTACTGTAACAGATTACCACAATTTAGTGGTACCACTAAATTGGTAAATACCACTAGTGTTTTACAATTTAAAAAAACAAAATTTAGTATGCTACAATTCTGGAGCTCAGAAGGCTGAAATGAATTTCATCAGGCTAAAATCAAAGTATCCTTACAGCAAAGTACCCTCAGGAGGCTCTAGGAGAGAATTCGTCTCTGCCTTTTCCCTCTTCTAGAGGTTTCTTTGGCTCATGACCCCTTCCTCAAGCCTCAAAGCCAGCAACCTAGCATTTGCAGTTCTTGCTCACATCATTCCTTTGCTTTGGTTTTAGCCTCTCCATTCTCTCTCACTTCCCTGCCTTCTGCTTTCATCTTTAAGGACCCTGGTGATTACACTGGGCTCACCTAAATAATCCAGGATCACATCCTCTTCATCTCACAATCCTTAACTTAATCACATCTGTAAAATCTCTTTTACCATGTAAGATAGTGTCCACAGGTCCTGGGGATTGGCACAAGGATATTTTTTCGGGAAAGAAGTATTATTTTGCCCACAACAAGGACCAAAAAGATTCAGCTGCAGTTTGCTAAGTATATGAAGAAAACCTGTGTCAGTACTGAGGTTAGGTTGGTAAGAACTTCTTGATAATCAGAGGGCCCTCTCATTATTGGGCATTTATATGTGCCAAGCCCTGTTATAGGTGTTTCTGTGGTTTTTTAGCATTTAATTTGCATACTCACCCAATTTATAAATGAGGAAACAGGTTGAGAGAGAGGGGTCCCTTCTCTGATGGCAGGGCTGATGTTTGAACTTATGTGTCTGACTGCAAAGCCCATCCCCTTCCCACTGTGCCATGATTTTATTCAGAGTAAATAAAGCCCAGTGAGGCATGCTCTTTCAGTAGGTTTAATGTCCTCCCTGGAATCCATTTTTACAAATGCTACTTGAATATTTCTACAGCTGGGAGATGGCCAGAGTGAAATTTGGCAGTAGCCTTTGGAGTCTCATTACCCAGGGTGGGGGAGGACTGGGGGAGCCCCTTAAGAAAGAGGCCTTCATTTGTGATGGGCCCCTCTTGGGCATCATCTCAAAACCCCAGAATTTCCAAGCCAGTTTGGCCCAGAAACCCAATGCCCTGCCCTTCCTGGCCTAGCTGGATGCTTAGCCCAGGGTAGGATCCTTTCACATAAATAAATGAGAAGATATTATGTATAGTGTGCAAACCACTCCACAAAATCAATTCTGCACCTCTGGCAGCAAAGATTTTGGCATTAGGACTATTGGAAGGGTTCATGAATAATGCAGGTTGTACTAAATGGCAGGAGGGAGAAACACGGTTTGGCAAAAGTACTGTTTTGTTGGAGACAAAACATTCAAGAGTCCATACAAAGCTGGGCAGAGCCCCTCCCCGATGAGATGATGGGCGAGGGGAAGAGCCCCAGGAGTGACTGAGATGAAGGCACTCTTGTACTGACAGAGAGTGTGCTGCCTCCATAGAAACTGGGGAGCATCCCTGAATGACTTCTACTGGAAGCAGCTCTGGGAGATCCCAGGGACCAAATGGGCTCACAGGGGAAATGATAGAGAAGCAAACTTCAGCTTCATGGGAGAAAGAGCTTTCCAGCAACTAGAGCTGCCCAAAGAGGGAATGGGCCAATGCAGACAGCAGTGAGCTCCCTGTGTTCAGAATTATTTAAGGAGAGGCCACACATGGATCTGTTAGGAAGCCTGGAGAAAGAGTTTCTACTATAAACCCTTGCTTGTGGGTTTAAAGAAGGTGATATTGGCCTCTAAGACCATATTTGAAAGGTCTCCTCCACTAATAGAAGTCTCCTGGATTATTACTGGGAGTTCCCAAGTATTTCACATATGTTCAAATCAGTCCTCTGATGATTTTTTGAATTGGTTTGCTTTTTAAAAATAGTTATTTATTTTGCTGCGTGGGTCTTAGTTGCAGTATTTGGGATCTTCAGTTGGAGCCTGTGAACTCTTCGTTATGTGGGATCTAGTTCCCTGACCAGGGATGCAACCCAGAACTTCTGCATTGGGAGCATGCAGTCTTAGCCACTGGACAACCAGGGACATCCCCGTCCTGCTTGTTGCTATCACCTGCCTGTGAGTTCCTTGAGGAAGACCCCTTACACCCATCACAGCTCCACTCTACCTATGCAGTTGATTGCCAGATGCTTTATATGAACTATAGTCCCAAAGGAGAAGAAGGCAGGCAGGGTGCTAGTAAATGTTTAGTCATGGGTTCTCCAGAAAAAAAAAAAAGAATATTTCTCAGGGACTTCTCTGATAGCTCGGTTGGTAAAGAATCCGCCTGCAATGCAGGAGATCCTGGTTTGATTCCTGGGTGGGGAAGAGCTGCTGGAGAAGGGATAGGCTACCCACTCCAGTATTCTTGAGCTTCCCTTGTGGCTCAGCTGGTAAAGAATCTACCTGAAATGCAGGAGACCTGGGTAAATGTTTAGGCACAGGTTCTCCAGAAGAAAAAAAAGAATGTTTCTGATTTATAGTATTTTCCACTTTCTGTGATATAAATACTTTCACGGATTGGAAGCTACCAACTTGTTGGTAACTGGCTTGCGGAATTCCTGAGAAATTAACAGGTGCAGGTCAGCACACTGTGAAACATGTGAAACACACTTTCACCACACTGTGAAAAGAAGTTTCCATTGTTTGTCTTTGTCGTTCAGAACCCCTGCTTCTTGTGGCCAGAATGCACTGTGGGAGAAGTCACTAGTTTTCTGCAAGAGGCACCCTTTCCATAGGGGATCAGATCAAAGTTCATGGGGCAGGCTTACTTCCTCCTCATTCCCATGTCACAATATTTTCCTGGCTCTCAGCACAATTGGAACACAAACTCACCATTTCAGGAGAGACCTTCCCACGTGTGCTAATAGTTAACCCTCTTAGATCATCCTCCTTCAATCTCAGTTTAAATTTAGCTGCTTCTGCAAAATAGCCAATCATCAGAATTTAATGGAGAGCCTTAAAAAATGTAGAATCCTGTGCTGCTCCTTCCTCCAGAGATTCCGATTTAGTAGATAGGTTATGGAGCCTGGAAATCTGTAATTTCCTGAAGTTCCCTAGATGATTCTCATAAAATAAGTATGTAAGTTACCAGGCATCATTGCTTTGGGAAGGAGGTTAGTTAGGGCAGAGCCTTTACTAGCCTTTTCAGAAGAGTAAGAGCCATCAAGTATGCTTCTGAATCATGATGTTTTTTAAGTTGAAGTATAGATGATTTACAGTGCTGTGTTAGTTTCTGCTGTACAGTGGAGATTCAATTATACATGTGTATATTATTTTTCATATTCTTTCCATTATGGCTTGTTACAGATATTAAATATAGTTCCTTGTACTATACAGTAGGACCTTGTTATTTACCTGTTTTATATGCAACAGTGTGTATTTGCTAGTCCTAAACTCCTAGTCTGTCCCTTCCTCCCCCACCTCTTTCTCCTTTGGTAACCATGTTTGTTTTCTATGTCTGTGTATCTGTAAGTCAGTTCATTTGTATCATTTTTCTAGACTTCAAATATAAGTGATATCATGATATTTGTCCTTCTCTGTCTGACTTACTTCACTTAGTATGAAGTAAGTTAGTTTCATCCATGTTGCTTCAAATGGTATTTCATTCTTTTTTTGGCTGAGTAATATTTCATTGTGTATATGTACCACATCATTTTTATGTATTCATCTGTTGATGGACACTTAGATTGCTTCCAAGTCCTGGCTATAGTAAATAGTGCTGCTGTGAACATGGGAGTGATTATATCTTTACAAAGTATTGTTTTCTCCAGATATATGCCCAAGAGCAGGATTGCTGGATCATATGGCAACTCTATTTTTAGTTTTCTGAGGAGGCTTCATGCTGTTTTTCATAGTGACTGCATCAGTATACATTCCCACCAACAGTGTAGGAGGGTTCCCTTTTCTCCACACCCTCTTTAGCATTTGTTATTTGTAGACTTTTTAATGACAGCCATTCTAACTGGTATGAGATGGTACGTCATCATAGTTTTGATTTGCATTTCTCTAATAATTGGAGCTATTGAGCATCTTTTAATGTGCCTATTGGCCATCCATATGAACCGTGTGTTTCCAATGACCATCACCCAGCACCACTTGGCTGTGGTTTGACTATCCCTCTGGTTCTGCTAACCCCGCCCTCCTCCCTCATCCTCTCTCCCCGAGTCTTCCTCTGCACCTTGCAGGCCTGCTGTAAAGCTTGTATATTGGGATTCTCCAGAGAGGAACTTTCTTCCCAGCCTGGCCAAAGAGAAAATGCTCTCAGAAACGGGCAAAGAAAATAGAGCAAAAGAACTAAGCTGGCTGTAGTGGGAAGAGACTGGGGTAAAGGGGAGTCTGAAACATTTCAGAGTCCGAACACAAAGTGACAACCCCAGGCTACAGAGCCTGCTATGAGCAAGGAGTATTAGAATAGCAAGGCTGTTTATAGGCAGAAGGCTTGGGCTTAGGGCTTCAGGTGGGGATAACTCATGAATAGAACCTGGGTAAAACTCTTTAACTATAATCATCCATCTCTTCATCAAAACCTCAGCCCTTCTGCCTCTGATCTGGACCTTCTCTGAACTCCAGCATGTTCTGTGCTCTACACACCAGAGTTGATGACCTAGGATTGCCTCTTACGTCCACAGTGGTGCCTCCTTAAAGACTGATTCATTTATATGACATCACAGGTCCCTTCCATCCTCCTAATTGCCAAATTTTCTGCCAAGAAACTTGAGGGTAGAGAAGAGGTTTTTTTAATGTCATCCTTAATTCTCCTAACAAGGTGTCTCCTAAACAGAGGTTACTGGAGAAATACTGTGTCAGCTGGCCTCCTGCCTCTCCAGAGCACAAAGATACAACCACAGAGCCCATGTGTGCCAGACTTGGGGCTCATCTGTTGTCTATACCATCTACACCTGCAGATAACAGCTCTGGTAAACTTTGGATGACTTCAGGATCCCATCACAGGTTAAACTTTAGCCAGTTAGTGAGGTGGAAAGGAGATGCACATTGCATTCAAAGGGCCCTGGAACCTAACACCAGGTTCTGTGCACATAGTGATAAGAGGGCTTTCTAGGTGTGAAAGGCAATTTGCAGAGGTGGCCTCCAGTGGAAAACAGGAGGGTTATGAGCAGTAGGAGGGAGTCAGGGTGGACAGCATATGGAAATCCCCAAGGGTGGGACCAAAGAACCTGAGCACTCAGGAGCTTACACTAACTTGCTGTGGCCTGGGCTATAGCACTCATATTGTCTGGCTCTCAGGATCTCCATGGATAGAATTTTGATTTTATATAGTTGAATCTATCATTGTTTCTTTTATTTCCTAAAGATGTGAATCAGACTCAAAAATGTCATCTCACTCTCAGGAAATCCACCCACAGTTTTGTATTAGTTCCCTCTAGTTACATTTGTTTTATTTTTACATTGAGATATCTAAAGTTAAAAGATGTGGAAGTTTGGGTGCTTTTTATTTTTTCTTTGCAAGTGCCTATCCAGGTGTCTCAACACCATGTATTAAAAATTCCACTCCTGTGAAGTACAGCTTTAATCATAGGATAAATATACTCTGCATGTGTTTATTTCTAGACTTTCTATTCTAATGTCTGTTCTCATGCTGGCATTAACTGTGTTCATCATAAAGCCCCCTTAGACATTTTAATATAAATAGGGCTATCCATCTCCTATTTTTTTCTCCTTGTTTTTAGAGCTTTCATGGTGTTTTAGTTGTTTGGGCTGCTATAAGAAAAATGCCATAGACTGGGTGACTTATAAACAACAGAAATTTGTTTTTCACAGTTCTGTAGGCTGGAAAGTCTAAGGCATCGGCAGATTCTATGTCTGGTGAGAGCCCACTACCTGGTTCATAGGTGGGTGTCTTTTCTCTGTGTCCTCACAGAAGGAGGGAGGGAACTCACTGAATATCCTTTTACAAGGGCACTAATATCACTCATGAGGGTTCCACCCTTATGACATTATCACCTCCCAAATGCCCTGCTTCTTAGTACCCTTACACTAGGGGTTAGGTTTTAACATATGAATTTAGGGGTGGGACATAAACATACAATCTATAGCACATGGCTATTTTTACCTGTCTCTAAGGACTTTAGAATAAATTTATCTAGCTCTAGTAAATAAGTGGGCTTACCTGGTGGTTCAGATGGTAAAGAATATGCATGCAATGTGGGAAGACCTGACTTTGACCCTTGGGTTGGGAAGATCCCTTGGAGAAGGAAATGGCTACCCACTCCAGGATTCTTGGGGCATCCTTGGTGGCTCAGATGGTAAAGAATCTGCCTGCAATACAGAAGACCTGGGTTTGATCCCTGGGTCAGGAAGATCCCTTAGAGAGGGGAATGGCAACCCACTCCAGTTTTCTTGCCTGGAGAATTCCATGGACAGAGGAGCCTGGTGGGCTACAGTCTGTGGGGTTGCAAAGAGTTGGACATGAACAAATGAAGGGTGCAGATGATGTACTGAAGTGAGTTAAAATTCCTGCTCTGGTACTAAATGTGGAAACTTGGTGAATTATCCCAGCTCTCTGGTCTGTTTTCCCATTTGTAAAACAAATAGGAAGGTGTACTGTGGAGCACTATAAATTGTTGTGAGGACAATTGTTGCTCTTAGCCAGTGGGGGAGGGGGAGCGGGTGGAAAGGTAGTTGTGTGCTTGGGGATTATTTAGTCATCTCTTCCTGTCTGCAGGTTCTAACCAGTGGAGAAAAGAAATAAGCAGCCAGAAGGCAATAATTTGTTAGCTATATGGTATCAAGTATGCAATAATCCTGAATTTCAGGGTTTCTTGGTGAAGTTGGAATGGAGACTAATCCAGGGCTTCCTGCTGCTTCTCAAGCCCAAGGCTTTGTCCCTGTCTATGGGGAGCACTGGCTTCAGGGAGGGTGGGAGCTGCTCAAACATCCATTGTTGGCAGAGAAGGAAGGCCCTTTAGGGAATGGTGGCCCTAACGTTTCCCCTTGAAGTTCTGGCCCAGATGTTCTGTCGGGGCAGTGAATGGAGTCTTGGCCCTTCCTGCACTTCCTTGAGGCCAGGGAGAGACAGCCAGAGCCATCCTCTTGGCCATTGCTCTGTAAGGGAGAGCCACAGGGGTGCAGAGAGGCTCTGCGACTTTTGCTCCAGGACATCCCCAGCGTGGAGAGGGCTGTGAAGACTGCTGAAACAAAAATGGTTGTGCCTGTGGTGATGGAAAGAACAGTTAGACTATTATGAAGAGCTTGGGCTCAAAGTATTTGCAAGTCTGGTTGTTGGGTGGCTCCAGGGAAGCTGTTGGATGAATAGCCTTCCCAATGCCTTTCTCTGTGTCCATCCACCTTGAATGATATGAGTATCAGTTCCTGTTGAAGTTTGTGAAAGCCAAGGGCAGAACAGCTGGAGGTTTATAGTGCCAGATGCCCGAGAATACATAATGAGTTAGTGACTTTGATAGGAGAAAACAGGATGTCTGTTTCTGGAAAGGTTACCCTAGGAGGTGAGGGAATTTTTCTTTCCCAACACTCCTGTTGGGTTTTTGTTTTTTTCTGGCTCCGCTCTGTGTACCAGTGACCGAACCTGTGCCCTGTGGAAGCACAGAGTCTTAACCACTGGACCACCCATGATGTGTGTAATTACAGAATTTCCAGGGTGAATTCTTTTCAACCATAAGCTGAGGTGGTTGCTTCTAGTTTTTGAATGAGCCTGTTGGGCCTCCTTGAAGATGATTATACAAATGGATAGGAGCTCAAAGAGGTTTATGTGGTGGGACTTCAAAGGAGCAAGAGGGCTGCTTCTTGATGCTTTGTGGTCCTCGGGGCAGGTTCTTGAATTGAGGAAAGAGTTGAGCAGATAACTGGGGAAAGAGCATCTGATGGCTGAGGAGATAGCATGTACAAAGACCATAGGACAAGAACACAGCCTAGTAAAGTCTCTTTAAGAAGACCTATTTGACTATATATTTAAAATAGAAAACTAAGAACCTTCTGTATATCACAGTCAACTCTGCTCGATACTCTGTAATGACCTATATGGGAAAAGAATGTTAAGAGTAGATACATGTATATGTAAAACTAACAAAACATTGTAAATAAGCTATACTCTAATAAAAATTAATTAAAAAAAAGAAGAAGGCATGTTACACTGAAACACAATAGGCAAGGGGAGGAGAGGCAGGGAGGGAGTCAGGACACATCAGATGGATAGTGGTTCTCAACCCCCATGCACATTAGAATTCCCAGGATGCCTTTAAAACAAGATATTCTGATATCATTGTTTTGGTAGTTTGAATTGACTTTTATTTACTTATTTTTTAGATTTGTTGTGGACTGTTTTTGAAGTCTTTATTGAATTTGTTACAATATTGCTTCTGTTTCTTATGTTTTGGTTCTTTGGCTGCAAGGCATGTGGGACCCTAGCTTCCTGACCAGAGATGGAACCTGTACTGCCTGCATTGGAAGGCGAAGTCTTAACAAACGGACTACCAGGGAAGTCCCTGAATTGACTTTTAGACACTTTGGTTCCTCCACTGGTAGGAATATCATTGTTGCTGTTATTGTTTATGAAGGAATATTTGTTTTTTGAACTTTTACTGAACCAAAGATCATAGCTCAAGAAGTTCAGGCCCTTTCTGAAGAGTTTGTGTGAGGATAATGAGAGGACATGCCCTTCAAAGAGGTTGTTTCTTTTGTGGGAGATTCAACAGGAAAATAGCTGGGCCTCCTTTTGATAAATAGTTTTAGGACAGTTGAAGCTGCTGAAATACAGTAGCTGCTCCTCTTGGGGAGGTAGCCATCTTTTTTTCTTTTCCTTAAGTTTTATTGAAATATAGTTGATTTGTACAGCAAAGTGACTCAGACAGACACGCACACGCACACACACGCTCGCACACCCACACACAAACACTTTGTTCTTTAGCCACAGTCATGTCTAACTCTTTTGTGACTCCATGGACTATAGCCTGCCAGGCTCCTCTGTCCTTGGGATTTCCCAGGCAAGAATACAGAAGTGGGTTGTCATTTATATATGAATGTATAATATATTCTTTTTCATATTCTTTTCCATTATGGTTTGCCATAGAATATTGAATATAGTTCCCTGCACTATACAGTAGGACCTTATTATTTATACAACCTATATATCTGGTTTGCAACTGCTAATCCCAGGCTCCCAGTCCTTCCCTCCCCTACCAACCCTCCTCTTTGGCAACCTCAAATCTGTTCTCTATATTTGTGGGTCTGTTTTTGTTTCATAGATGTGTTGATTTGTATTGTATTTTAGATTTCACATACAAGTGATAGCATATGGTATTTGTCTTTCTGATTTGCTTTGCTTAGTATGATAATCTCTAGTTGCATCCATGTTGCTGCAAATGGTGTTATTTCATTCTTTATTTTGGCTGAGTAATATTCCATTATATATATGTATAATGGGATTTTGCATCAATATATGTAATGGAATATGTCACGTTTTCTTTATCTGTTCATCTGTCGACAGACATCTAGGTGGTTTCCATGTCTTGGCTGTTGTGAATAGTGCTGCTATGAACACAGGGGTACAAGTATCTTTTTAAATTATAGTTTTGTCTGAATATATGCCCAAGAGTGGGATTACTGAATCATATGGCAACTCTATGTTGGAGGAGGTAACCAACTGAATGACCAAAGGCTTAGGTGAGGCAAGTGGAATTCTTGTGGGTTATGTGAATGTGAGTTAAGTAGGAAGTTCAGAGAATGATCCAGACAGTGGTTTTTCAAGCAAAAGAAGATGTGAAATAATAAAGCAGGCAGTGGCAGAGCTTTTCTTCCTTGCTCTTAGCGCTGACTCTACCTAAGGCTGTCCTTTTCTCCCTCTGGATATACAGTATCCGTCGTGTCTCTCCATCTCCGTTTTCTCTCTCCTCCAATCAAAAGCCAGCTCTGGAAAACCAGTGAACTCTAAGCTATCATGGTAGAAGACAGAACAGTACTTCGCATTCCTCATGTTCTTCTTGCAAGTTTCCTTGGCACTTCTCCCATTGAGTGGTAACATCTGTGTCCTCTCCTCTTGAGCTTGCATGGATATTTTTGGCTGCCTCAAACAATAGAGTATAGTAGAAGTGATACCATGTGAGTCCTGACACTAGATAAAAAATACCATGTAGGGGGACTTCCCTGGTGGTCCAATGGTTAAGATTCCCAGTATAAGGGATGTGGGTTCCATCCCTGGTAAGAGAACTAAACCCGGCATGCCATGAGAAATGGACAAAAAATAAGAAAAAATAAAAAGCAAAAAACCTATACATATGTATACCATGTCCTTCTCCTTTTTTCTTTGGGGACACTCAGTCTTAGAATCCAGCTGCTACTCTATAAGAAAGCTTAAATAGGTCTGTGAAGAGAGCCCAGATGGAGAGACCCTATAGAGGTGTAGTCAACAGCTGGCTGAGGTCTCCTCCAAGAACCAGGGTTAACCACCAAATACGTGAGAGCAGACACTTTTAGCTGCTTTCAACCCCAAGCCATATCAATAACCTCAGATATGCAGATGACACCACCCTTATGGCAAAAAGTGAAGAGGAACTAAAAAGCCTCTTGATGAAAGTGAAAGAGGAGAGTGAAAAAGTTGGCTTCAAACTCAACATTCAAAAAACTAAGATCATGGCATCTGGTCCCATCACCTCATAGGAAATAGATGGGGAGACAGTGGAAACAGTGTCAGACTTTATTTTTTTGGGCTCCAAAATCACTGCAGATGGTGATTGCAGCCATGAAATTAAAAGACACTTACTCCTTGGAAGGAAAGTTATGACCAACCTAGACAGCATATTAAAAAGCAGAGACATTACTTTGCCAACAAAGGTCTGTCTAGTCAAGGCTATGGTTTTTCCAGTGGTCATGTATGGATGTGAGAGTTGGACTGTGAAGAAAGCTGAGCACCGAAAAATTGATGCTTTTGAACTGTGGTGTTGGAGAAGACTCTTGAGAGTTCCTTGGACTGCAAGGAAATCCAACCAGTCCATCCTAAAGGAGATCAGTCCTGGGTGTTCATTGGAAGGACTGATGCTGAAGCTGAAACTCCAGTACTTTGGCCACCTCATGCGAAGAGCTGACTCATTTGAAAAGACCCTGATGCTGGGAGGGATTGGAGGCAGGAGGAGAAGGGGACAACAGAGGACGAGATGGCTGGATGGCATCACTGACTCGATGGGCATGAGTTTGAATAAACTCCGGGAGTTGGTGATGGACAGGGAGGCCTGGCGTGCTGCGATTCATGGGGTTACAAAGAGTCGGACACGACTGAGCGATTGAACTGAACTGAACTGAACTGAACCTCTAATTCTTGGTTACGGCCCAAACATTGGGAAATACAGATAGGTAGCCTCTTTGAATTTCTGATTCATTTAATTTGGCTCTCTACTCCAATAATACCTCCTTGGAGAGGACTTCCCTCACTACCTTTGTTTGAAATGGTATTTTTTAAAAAATTATTTTCTATCCCCTTTCTTTTTCCTTCATAGCAATAATCTGATAAAAATATATATGGTTGATTTTCTATGCCTCTCATATTGGAATGTAAACTCCATCATGATAGAGACATTGGTTCTTAGAAAAGAGAGTTGGTTCTTTTTTCCATTGGTTCTTGGAAAAATCCACATATTGGATATCTGTGCAATAATTATTTGTGAAATGAATAAAATTTGACAATTATACCACCAGTTCATTCTTCCAGAATCATGTCAGACGTGATATGTTAAGCTATCCCAGCACTTTTTGCCCTAGAGCTTAGATTATGCTGTGGAGTAACTCACAACATAATCATGCCTTACTAAGTAAAATTTTGGCATGTTTATTCTTACTGTTGTTATTATTTGGGTGTGTCCAACCAGATACTAGGTGCTCCCCTGGGTCATAGATTAATAGTTTCATACTATTTTTGGTACATGGTAGAAGTACAAAAAGTCCTTGATTTGTGATAAGCTTTAGATCAATGCTTTGGCAAGGTAGCTGTTGTTCACTCAGTCATGTCCAACTCTTTGTGATACCATGGACTGCAGCACGCCAGGTATCCCTGTCTTTCACCATCTCCTGGAGCTTGCTCAAACCCATGTCCTTTGAGTCAGTCATGCCATCCAACCATTGTATGCTCTGTTATCCCCTTCTTCTCCTGCCTTTAATCTTTCCCAACATCAGGGTCTTTTCCAGTGAGTCAACTCTGCATCAGGTAGCCAAAGTATTGGAGATTCAGCCTCAGTATCAGTCCTTCCAATGAATATTCAGGACTGATTTCCTTTAGGATGGACTGATTTGATCTCCCTTCAGGCCCAGGGACTCTCAAGAGTCTTCTCCAGCACCACAGTTCAAAAGCATCAATTCTTCAGTGCTCAGCCTTCTTTATGGTCCAACTCTCACATCCATACATGACTGCTGGAAAAAGCATATTTTTGACTATACAGATTTTTGTTGGCAAAGTAATGCCTCTGGTTTTTAATATGCTGTCTATGTTGGTCATAGCTTTTCTTCCAAGGAGCAAGTGTCTTTTAATTTCATGGCTGCAGTCACCATCTTCAATGATTTTAGAGCCCAAGAAAATAAAGTTTCTCACTGTCTCCATTGTTTCCCCATCTATTTGCCATGAAGTGATGAGACCGGATGCCATGATCTTAGTCTTTTGAACTTAGTTTTTTGAGTTTGAAGCCAACTTTTTCACTTTCCTCTTTCACTTTCATCAAGAGGCTTTTTAGTTCTTCACTTTCTGCCATAACGGTGATATCATCTGCATATCTGAGGTTATTGATATTTCTCCTGGCCATCTTAACTCCAGCTTGTGCTTCATCCAGCCCACCATTTCACATGATGGACCCTGGCAGGCTACAGTCCATAGGGTTGCAAAGAGTCAGACACAACTGAGTGACTAAGCATAGCACAGCACTCTGCGTATAAGTTAAATAAGCAGGGTGACAATATATAGCTTTGATGTACTCCTATCCCAGTTTTGACCTAGTCTGTTGTTCGATGTCAAGTCTAACTTGGACATGCATACAGTTTTTTCACCTGCATACAGTTTTTTCAAGAGGCAGCTATTCTGCCTCAGGTCTGGTATTCCCATCTCTTTCAGAATTTTCCACAGTTTTTTGTGATCCACACTGTCAAAGGCTTTAGCATAGTCAATGAAGAAGTGGATGATTTTCTGGAAATCTCTTGCTTTTTCTATGATCCGACGGATGTTGGAAATTTGATCTCTGGTTCCTCTGCATTTTCTAAATCCAGCTTGTACATATGGAAGTTCTTGGCATATGTACTGTTGAAGTTTAACTTGGAGAATTTTGAGCATGATCTTGCTAGCATGTAAAATGAGTGTAATTGTGTCGTAGTTTGAACATTCTTTGGCATCTTCCTTCTTTAGGATTGTAATGAAAACTGACCTTTTCCAGTCCTGTGGCCACTGCTGAGTTTTACAAATTTGCTGGCATATTGAATGCAGCACTTTCACAGCATCATCTTTTAGGATTTGAAACAGCTCAGCTGGAATTCTATCACTTCCGCTAGCTTTGTTCATAGCGATGCTTCCTTAGGCCCGCTTGACTTCGCACTCTAGGATGTCTGTCTCTAGGTTAGTGATCACACTATCATGTTTATCTGGGTCATTGAAATCTTTTTTGTATAGTTCTGCATATTCTTGTCACCTCTTCTTAATATCTTCTGCTTCTGTTAGGTCCATACCATTTCTGTCCTTTATCGTGCTCATCTTTGCCTGAAATGTTCCCTTGGTATCTCTAATTTTCTTGAAGAGATCTTTAGTCTTTCCCATTCTATTGTTTCTCTCAATTTCTTTGCATTGTTCACTTAGGAATGTTTTATTATCTCTCCTTGCTATTTTTGGAACTCTGCATTCAGATGAGCATATCTTTCCTTTTCTCCTTTGCCTTTGAGGTCTCTTCTTTTCTCAGCTATTTGTAAGTCCTCCTCAGACAATCATTTTCCCTATTTGCATTCCTTTTTCTTGGGGATGGTCTTGATTACCACCTCCTGTACAATGTTACTAACCTCCCTCCATAGTTCTTCAGGCACTCTCTCTATCAGATATAATCCTTTGAATCTATTTGTCACTTCTACTGTATAACCATAAGGGATTTGATTTAGGTCATACCTGAATGGTCTAGTGGTTTTCCCTACTTTCTTCAATTTAAGTCTGAATTTGGCAATAAGGAGTTCATGATCTGAGCCACAGTCTGCTCCTGGTCTTGTTTTCACTGACTATAGAGCTTCTCCATCTTTGGCTGAGAAGAATATAATCAATCTCATTTAGGTATTGACAATCTGGTCATATCATGTGCAGAATCATCTCTTGTGTTGTTGGAAGAGGGTGTTTGCTATGACCAGTGCCTTCTCTTGGCAAAACACTGTTAGCCTTTGCCATGCTTCATTTTGTACTCCAAGGCCAAACTTGCCTGTTACTCTAGGGATCTCTTGACTTCCTACTTTTGCATTCCAGTTCCCTATGATGAAAAGGACGTCTTTTGGGGGTGTTAGTTCCAGAAGTTTTTGTAGGTCTTCATAAAACTGTTCAACTTCAGCTTCTTTGGCATTAGTGGCTAGGGCATAGACTTTGATTACTGTGATGTTGAATGGTTTGCCTTGGAAGCAAACTGAGATCATTCTGTCATTTTTGAGATTACACTCAAGTACTGAATTCTGTATTCTTTTGTTGTACAAAAGAGTCAACTCTTTTGTTGACTATGAGGGCTACTCCATTTCTTCTAAGGGATTCTTGCTCATAGTAGTAGGTATAATGGTCATCTGAATTAAATTGACCCATTCCCATCCATTTTAGCTCACTGATTCCTAAAATATCAGTATTCACTTTTGCTATCTCCTGTTTAACCACTTCCAATTTACCTTTACTCATGGACCTTGCATTCCAGGTTCCTGTGTGATGTTGTTCTTTACAGCATGGGTCTTTACTTTCACCACCAGACACATCCATAACTGGCCGTTGTTTCTGCTTTGGTTCTGCCACTTCATTCCATCTGGAGCTATGTCTCTGTTCTTCTCCAGTAGCATATTGGGCACATACTCACCTGAGAGTTCATCTTTCACTGCCCTATCTTTTTGCCTTTTCATACTGTTCATGGGGTTCTCAAGGCAAGAATGCTGAAGTGCTTTGCCATTCCTTTCTCCAGTGGTCCACGTTTTGTCAGAACTCTCCACCATGACCAGTCCATCTTGGGTGGCCCTACACAGCATGGCTCATGATTTCATTGAGTCAGACAAGGCCGTCAAGACGGTGGAGTAGAAGGACGTGTGCTCATTTTCTCCTGCCAGTGTCTGGGAGTCTCCGGTGGAGGTGTGTGTTGACAGTGGACTTCGCGGGGTCAGTGACACTGACTGCAACAGTCCTAGGAGGCGTGGTATGCTGGCAAGGTAGCAGGAGGACTAAATCAACATATAATCACAAGGCTTTCCAGGATATGCTGTGGATGATTTGCACCGTATCAGTTGAAGATATTAAGGACAGAAATGGTATGGACCTAACAGAAGCACAAGATATTAAGAAGAGGTGGCAAGAATACACAGAAGAACTAAAGAAGAAAAAAAAAACTAAAAAAGATCTCAGTGACCCAGATAACCACGATGGTGTGATCACTGACCTAGAGCCAGACATCCTGGAATGCAAAGTCAAGTGGGCCTTAGGAAGCGTCATTACAAACAAAGCTAGTGGAGGTGATGAAACACCAGTTGAGCTATTTCAAATCCTAAAAGATGATGCTGTGAACATGCTGCACTCAATATGCCAGCAAATTTGGAAAACTCAGCAGTGGCCACAGGACTGGAAAAGCTCAGTTTTCATTCCAATCCCAAAGAAAGGCAATGCAAAGAATGTTCAAACTACTGCACAATTGCACTCATCTCACATGCTAGTAAAGTAATGCTCAAAATTCTCCAAGCCAGGTTTCAACAGTACGTGAACCATGAACATCCAGATGTTCAAGCTGGATTTAGAAAAGGCAGAGGAACCAGAGATGAAATCGCCAACATCCACTGGATCATCAAAAAAGCACCGTAGTTCCAGAAAAACATCTACTTCTGTTTTATTGACTATGCCAAAGGCTTTGACTGTGTGGATCACAAAAAACTGGAAAATTCTTTGAGACATGGGAATAACAGACCACCATTTCTCTAACTGCTCCTGAGAAATCTGTATGCAGGTCAAGAAGCAATAGTTAGAACTGGACATGGAACAACAGACTGTTTCCAAGTTGGGAAAGGAGTACGTCAAGCCTGTATATTGTCACCCTGCTTATTTAACTTATATACAGAGTACATCATGTGGAATGCCAGGCTGGATGAAGTACAAGCTGAAATCAAGATTATTGGGAGAAATATCGATAACCTCAGATATGCAGATGACACCACCCTTATGGCAGAAAGCAAAGAGGAACTAAAGAGTCTCTCGATGAAAGTGAAAGAGGAGAGTGAAAAAGTTGACTTAAAACTCAACATTCAGATCACCAGCCCAGGTTGGATGCATGAGACAAGTGCTCGGGCCTGGTGCACTGGGAAGACCCAGAGGGATCGGGTAGAGAGGGAGGTGGGAGGGGGGATCGGGATGGGGAATACATGTAAATCCATGGCTGATTCATGTCAGTGTATGACAAAAACCACTACAATATTGTAAAGTAATTAGCCTCCAACTAATAAAAATAAATGGGGGAAAAAAAACTCAACATTCAGACTGATGGCATCCAGTCCCATCACTTCATAGCAAATAGATGGGGAAATAATGGAAACAGTGAGAGACTTTATTTTTGGGGGCTCCAAAATCACTGCAGATGGTGACTGCAGCCATGAAATTAAAAGACAATTGCTCTTGGAAGAAAAGTTATGACCATCCTAGACAGCATATTAAAAAGCAGAGACATTACTTTGCTAACAAAGGTCTGTCTAGTCAAAGCTATGGTTTTTCCAGTGGTCATGTATGGATGTGAGAGTTGTACTATAAAGAAAGCTGAGTGCCAAAGAATTGATGCTTTTGAACTGTGGTGTTGGAGAAGACTCTTGAGAGTCCCTTGGACTGCAAGGAGATCCAACCAGTCCATCCTAAAGGAAATCAGTCCTGAGTAATTCATTGGAAGGACTGATGCTGAAACTGAAACTCCAGTACTTTGGCCACTCTATGTGAAGAGCTGACTCATTTGAAAAAACCCTGATGCTGGGAAAGACCGAGGGCAGGAGGAGAAGGGAATGACAGAGGATGAGACTGTTAGATGGCATCTCCAGCTCAATGGATGTGAGTTTGAGTAAACTCTGGGAGTTGGCGATGGTCAGGAAGGCCTGATGTGCTGCAGTCCATGGGGTCGCAAAGGGTCAGACGTGACTGAGTGACTGAACTGAACTGAACTGAGAAAGTCAGTTCTGGGACTTCCCTGGCAGTCCAGTGGTTAGGACTCTGTGATTCCACTGCAGGGGGCAGAGTTTTGGTCTCTGTTCAGGAAATAGGATCCTGCTTACCTTGCAGCCAAAAAAAAAGAAAAGAAAGTCAGTTGTGATTCCAGAGATTTTGGGTTACAATGTATTTTGTATGAAGCTCTGTATAATTTGAAAAGTGGACCTTTTTTCACCTATCCTGGCACAAAGTATTCAGACCTTTATTTGTATCATGTGTTTGGTATGATGTTGGTCAAATGGGAATTCTACAGGGCCAGGCCTAGAAGCAGGGTCAGGCTTGGGGCGAGGGAGAGGGTGGAATGGGAAAGTGACAGCTATAATGCATTGTTTCAGACTTGAGGATTAAAGAGTCCCTGCTAACAGATTTTGTTGGGAATGGGTGGTCTGTTTAGGAGAAATGAGATCTGGAATGATCTTCAACCTGGAAGGCCTGGACTTCCTGGGTGGATTTTGGGTCAAGACACTCAAAAGAAGCATCTTCGTTCAAAAGGAGCATTCATGGTTCTCATTTGAGTGTCTCACTCATGCCAAGTGCTTTTAAGATAGGGGAGATACATCCTAATTGGTTATGAAGGCAGTCGTCTCTGATTTAGGGCATACATAGTTGAGAAGAACTTCTGCATTGGAAATGAGAGAGGAACACCATGTTTGGGAAGAGTCTCAGCCAAGGTGGTCGTCACACAGAGAGCCATCACTCACCTCTGTCATCAACCTACCCGTCAGTCAGAAACTACCTAAACTCTGAAAACAGAAAGATACCCCACTGGGAAGAGCTCAGATATTTAGGCACTGCTCCCCCGAGTCCTGCCTAAGCAAGTTGTAAGAAGATATGTGCACTGATGAAACCATCCTCTTCCCCGCAGAATTGTCTGAATGAAACCAGAAAAACGATCCATGGGAAGGCACTACCTGTGGCTGCAGCTGGCCTTTGAGCAGTTGGAGGAATGCTCTGTTAATTTCCTGAAACTAAGAGTTAGGTCTAGATTCCAATGCCTAGGCTCTGAGCAGTAGGTCATGGTAAGCTCAGTAAAAATTAAGCAGTGAATGCTGTGGAAATGAAGCAGTTGGTATTGAAACAAAAATTTGAAAGAGTTAAAATCTTTCAGTTTTTATCCTTTCTCCTGGACTGATTCTGGTGTGTGTAGGGAAATTGTAGGAGTGTTGAGGGAGAATCAGAATTGCCGTCCTGGGGATTTTTCTGAAATTGCTATAAATCTAGAAAATGCTATGTGGCAGAAATTTGTTTAGGTTCAAGTAAATTGTCATTAAATTTGTTTTGCACAATTGAGGGAAAATTCAATGATGCCCTTTCCAATAAGGTCTTCTGTATGTTTTGAGGGAGGATAATTATGTTTGAGATTGACTAATTTTGAAAAGCCAATTCAAGTTGAATTTATCTTTTGATGCTCTTCACAGTGATTTCTGAAGCTTTTTGACACTGAAGCAAAAGAGGATGCAATGTTTCTTCAGCACACGAGACTTCCATCAGTGTGCTCCATCACATAGTCCAGTTTGTTTTTCAGAATTTCATAATAGAGATTAATAGACAGATTAACCTGATGCCCTTGGGTCCTTTTCAGTTTTCTGGGTGTCCCTCCCTGGCTTTTGTGTTCTTCTGCTTACCTTAAAGAACTCACACCCATGAGTCTCCTTGGAGGATTTCCTACATTCTATTGGAGCCAACATAGATTTTATGATGCCCCAAAGTTTACACTAATCACCTTCCCTCCCCTGCCAAGCACTTAGCTTTTGGCTATCAGTGCAGGAATCTGTATGCAGGTCAGGAAGCAACAGTTAGAACTGGACATGGAACAGCAGACTGGTTCCAAATAGGAAAAGGAGTACACCCTGCTTATTTAACTTACATGCAGAGTACATCATGAGAAATGCTGGGCTGGATGAAACAGAAGCTGGAATCAAGATTGCTGGGAGAAATATCAATAACCTCAGATATGCAGATGACACCACCCTTATGGCAGAAAGTGAAGAAGAACTAAAGAACCTCTTGATGAAAGTGAAAGAGGAGAGTGAAAAGGTTGGCTTAAAACTCAACATTCAGACTGATGGCATCCGGTCCTATCACTTCATGGCAAATAGATGGGGAAATAATGGAAACAGTGAGAGACTTTATTTTTGGGGGCTCCAAAATCACTGCAGATGGTGACTGCAGCCATGAAATTAAAAGACAATTGCTCTTGGAAGAGAAGTTATGACCATCCTAGACAGCATATTAAAAAGCAGAGACATTACTTTGCCAACAAAGGTCTGTCTAGTCAAAGCTATGGTTTTTCCAGTGGTCATGTATGGATGTGAGAGTTGTACTATAAAGAAAGCTGAGTGCCAAAGAATTGATGCTTTTGAACTGTGGTGTTGGAGAAGACTCTTGAGAGTCCCTTGGACTGCAAGGAGATCCAACCAGTCCATCCTAAAGGAGATCAGTCCTGGGTGTTCATTGGAAGGACTGATGTTGAAGCTGAAACTCCAGTACTTTGGCCACTCTATGTGAAGAGCTGACTCATTTGAAAAGACCCTGATGCTGGGAAAGATTGAGGGCAGGAGGAGAAGGGGACGACAGAGGATGAGATGGTTGGATGGTATCACCGACTCAATGCAAATGAATTTGGGTAAACTCTGGGAGCTGGTGATGGTCAGGAAGGCCTGGCGTGCTGCAGTCCATGGGGTGCAAAGAGTCGGACATGACTGAGTGACTGAACTGAACTGAGATGATCTGTGCAGGAATAGGAAAGCCAACTCTGAGGTGTTTTTTGTACTGTAGGGTGTACCAGGCTGAGAGTGGGTTGTCTGAATCCGGACCTCTGCTTGACATCTTAGATTCCTGCTTCCTACTCTCTCCAGTGTTGGTCTAACCTAAGAGCACTTCCTAAATAAATCACTCACCTGTAAATCTCCATCTCAGTGTCAGCTTCTGGGGAAACTATTACCTTGCCCATAAGAGAATGTTGTGAGAATTGAATGAGGCAAATGCATGTAAAACTCTTATTGTTTGGTCACAATATATACTAAAAAATGTTAAATAGTATTATTATGGTTCTCACATTAGTGTTTTGGACTCTGATAGATTGGTGCTGAGCTTAGGACATCAATTCATTGGTCTGAGCACAGTGAGGAAACACTGAAATAAGACTGCAAGAGTATGTGAAAGTGTATCTTAGCATCCCAAGGCCTCACCACTCTTGCTGCCAGTGCAAATGTAGGCTAAATGGGAGCAGGATAATCAGCAGTACAGAATTGCTGAGGAGAGAGTCCACCTTATTATTATTTTGTAAAAGATTAGTAAGACTAAGAGCTGGAAATTTCAAATGCTTGACCATTTACTATGACTATCTACTTTAAAAGAATTCTTTCCAATATATAAATTGAATGATACCTTAGTAGTGGTGGTCATGAGGTCCCAGTGTCCCAGTGAGGGTGAGACTGGTGGAGAAATCATAGTGGTCTGAACACTCTTCAACTTATGAATTAGGCAGTGTTGCTTAGTGATTCACCACCCAGACTGAAAAACTAAGTTTTATATTCATGTTCATATGATTCTATAGAATTCAAGAGTCACAAAGAATCTGAAAGTCTCAGAGACTCTTTGAACAATCTGTAGAATTTGTGCTGGTAAGTTACTTTTTCTTTAGACTCCATATGTGAAATAAAATTAGACAGCAACCATCTATGCAAATCCACAATCTCTCTAGGAATTTATTTACTTACTTACTTATTTTTTTCTTTTTGGAGCAGAGAAAAGTTTATTGCAGGGCCAAACAAGGAGAACAGGTGGCTTGTGCTCAAAACCCCCAAACTCTCCAGACATACAGAGGTTTTGGAGGAAAGCCTTTTTTAATCCCTAGGGATATTTTTTTAAAGGCAGAAAATCAGAAATATTAGCATTCCAGGGGCTTTTGAGAAGTTATCTTGTCTTTTTGCCTTTCAAGAGGGTCAGATGACACAAAATGCCAAGGCCAGATGGGATTGACTCATTCTGACACCTGACAACTTTCACCATCAGGAAAACTTCAGGTGGCTTCTCAGTTGGTTGGGGAGGCAAGCTCAGTTTTTCTTTCAAAAGACAGCCAGTCTCTTGGTTGCAACATAGCCTTTCAGATTCTTTATGATTCTTGAATTCTGCAGAATCATATCAACTTAGTGCTGGAGCAGGGAAGGACTTTTATCTTTGACTCCAATGTTCCTACACATGTCCCTCACCTCAGAAGACCTTGATTCTGTATGTCTGGAGCCAAACTGGGAATCTGGTTTTGGATATTGACCTCAGGGCACATGCAAAGAGGTCCACTGTAGTGCCTGGGAATGGGATTTGTTGTGGCCCTGTTGCCAGTGGAATGGGAGAGTGAAACGTGAGGGATGCTCTAGAACTCTGAGTAGCCATGGGAAGCAGAGGGCTGGTGCACACTTTACAGCACGGCGAGGTCTCCAAAGCAGTGCGGGGTCTGAGAAGCAGAAAGAAAGGGGTTTATTAGGTAACACCATTTGTGTAAGTCACACTCATGAAGCAGCACTCTGTGTAGGGATATCTGCACTTTTAAAGACATATATCAAACACAGTATAGGAGTGGATATTATGGAAGAAATGAAAGAAAGTATGGAAAATAAAGGAGACTGCTGAAGATGATAATGCCAAGCACTGAAGAACACTGAGGAGTCTGGTTAAGTAAACTCCTTCTTAACTCCTTCTTAACCTTTCCAAGCTTCAGGAAAAATTTAAAAAATGATTGAAGAGCAATAAATAGGAAAAAGCTTGATGTGTATCAGAGGCTCAGTCAAGTTTCACTTTAGGGTGAAAAGTGAAAGTTAGTTGCACAGTTGTGTCCAGTTCTTTTCCATTCCATGGACTGTAGCCTGCCTGGCTTCTCTGTCCATGGAATTCTCCAGGCAAGAGTACTGGAGTGGGTTGCTATTTCCTTCTCCAGGGGATCTTCCTGACCCAGGAATCGAACCCAGGTCTCTTGTATTGCAGGCAGATTCTTTACCAACTGAGCCACTAGGGAAGCCACCTTAGGGTGGTTTAGCCCTTATTCCATGGAGAGAAGGGTAGAACGGTGGGGACAATGTCTTCTTGGAAAGAGCTATACTCTTCCCTATCCTCCCACCATCTGCTTTTTCTCTTGCCATGACTCTTAATTTTCTAATTCTTTCATCACTGTCATGGAGCACTAAGAAGCCAAGTTGGCATATGGTTTAAGAGAAATGCAGGACAAGACATCTTTGTTCCCTTTTGTAAC
Organism: Cervus canadensis; assembly: GCF_019320065.1. Classification (NCBI taxonomy): domain Eukaryota; kingdom Metazoa; phylum Chordata; class Mammalia; order Artiodactyla; family Cervidae; genus Cervus; species Cervus canadensis. The sequence goes on along the minus strand of NC_057393.1, from coordinate 76,545,182 downwards.
TTGCAGTGTTGTCTCTTCTCTTGGATTTCTCACCTGGGTATTTGATGTGCTGAGTACTAAGTGATAACTACATGCCAGGCACTGTGCCAAATCATCTCATTTAATCTGCACCAAAAACTCAATGAAATTCATTTCCACTTTTTTTAGACAACTACAGCTTAGAATGGTTCTGTGTCTCTTCACACAACAGTTGATCTTAACATTCCATAGGTATTATCCCTCCAACTGGGACTATTATGAATCATTGAATCAAAAGGATGTTTATTTTTATCAGATAGGGAGGGAACAAAAAAATGCCCAAACTTTGGTTGGCATCCATGCAGAGGGATATGACTCAAGTTCTTTCTCATTGATTGCCTGTAAGCAACATCTACAAGAATTTACCTCCTCTTTCCATAGGGCCACATTTGGGAATCACCCATTTCATCTACATTCTACTGGAAATACATGTCATGAAGATGTTCTGTTCCTGAAGCAACAGGAGTGAGTTGCTGGCAAGTCACTTCTTGTCTCCTAATGTTGTTTCTAACACGTTCATGTCTGTGCATGTACAACTTATGATTGATTTGTTTCTACCCAAGAGTTATCTGCTCCCAAATTATTTCCATATTTTGTAGACTGTAGTCTGTAGAAGTCTAACTGATGAGGCACCTGCACGTGAACCCAGTGAAAAATCTTGCATCTAAATGGCTTAAGTAAAAATATCCAACTTAAAGACACTAGCAGCACAGGGTGAGATTTACAAACGCAGCTGAAAGGAGAAACATGGCTTCTCCTGACAGGTCAGCAGGGTTGACACACCAATGCATTTCCATGGTGCATACATCATCTGCCTCCTAACTGGAAATTCAGTAGAGCAAAGTCTGTATCTGAAAATAAATTAAATCATGAGATATTGAATAATTTCATAAATTAGCACTTTGGAAGAAAGAGGTACATTCAAAGCTCATAATGCTTAATTCAACTTCCATGGATCTGATCAGTTCCTTCCTCCTTCTCTCTTTATTTTTTAAAATTATCTTTAGCCATTTTCCCCTTTATGTTGCTTCTTGATTACTTATACACAAACATACACACACAACACAGATACATTCTCCCTGGCTAACTTTTAACTGTACATCTTTTATGCAATAGTTATATTCCTCTAGAAAAGAGGAATTATTGCTACTTGCCCCCTAGCATCCAATTAAAGACACACCATATGTATTTCTCTAAGAAAAAGCCTGATAAATCAGCTTGCAGAAAAGGGTTCATTTCAGAAATACTGCACTTGTACATTTCCAAATTCAGAATTCACTTTGTTCTTTTCCCTCTGACTAGTAGAATTTATTCTGCTTAGCCAATGTCACAGTGATGAAAAACTGAACTTTGACAACTGATATACCATACAATGGAAGCAAGTGGGAAAAAAATCTTAGGAGCATAGAATTCTTGCTTGTGAATGTCTACAATGAAAATACTTGAGTTACTGCTAAACCAGTAAAATTTGTGGTTCCTAGAATGCTGATACAGGGTTGCTGAAATCCTTAACGGTTTGCCAGAAACTTAGACCAAGATTTTCTAGAGGGAAGACCTCACTGGCATGTATTAGATAAAAGGTGCCTGGTCTGGACCACCCACCTTTAAAAGGGTGTGCAAATGTATTGGAAACTGTCTTCTTCATGCAGTTATATTTTATAGTTGTTAACTCCTTTCATGGGGCATTTGCTACTCAGAAAATCCCCCTTGAGACCTCATTGGAGACCCTTCTTCCTTCTGAGATTGGGCAAACATACTACCTAGAAGTTCAGAGATTAATTTTAAATTTTTCCAAAGGCTTTCTCAGATCTGCTTCCAAAGAAGACTCTTCTTCATGAGTCCACCAATGAAAACTTTGACTTAATTGCTGGTAGAATTGCCCAAAATCAGATTAAAACAAATCCATTAGGGTGGAGATATTTTTGTTTTTTTCCAAAACTGTACCATGTCTAATGACATAACCATATTAGCCAAAATCAAAGAGCCAGACTCCTCATTTACATCATGGTATTACAATCTGCTGGCAGTACTAAAGACAAAGATGACACTCATTCAAGCTGCTTTGTTCTTGAAGCACACATACCCCATGACCCAGCACCCTTAAAGCTTTGATAGTTCTTTTAAAAAGCAATGAAAATTATACACACAATAATGATAGTAGTCCTTAGAGAAAAAACAAACAAACAAAAAACTGGAGGCATTTTATAGCTAAACAATTTTATTGGCTTTTTGTGAAATAAAAAACAAAACAAAACAAACCACCATGGGTAAAGGCCATAATCAGCATCAACCAAATGAACCAGCCACTTGGTTACAGTAGCTGATAACACTAGTGGATATTATTGCTTATACCCCAGGTTCATTTACATGTCCATTACATTTTGGCAAGATTACAATCACATTGGAGCTTTGGTTGTATAAATTCAACTCTGACTATTCATTGAAAACTCGACTTCTATCATTCTATGATGGGATATATGCTGATTCTTCCTCTCATTCTGTCTCCTTTCTCCTTCCATTCATGACTTACAACCTACTGACCCAAAACTAAGGTAGATGCGTTTACAATCATCCCATCCTTCCCTACTCTAATGCCCAGTCCTTTGTCATGAGAGAGTGATAACATTTCTGGGCCTCTCCCAATTTTGCTAACTGGTATGTATCCACTGCCAGCAATAAGTGCTTATCTGTAATCTGGATAGATTTTCAAATATATTTGGTTGTTAACATTGGAGTTTGGGCTCAACTGTCTCTTTTCCAACTTCTGAAAGCTAGGAAAAACAAATCAACAGCTTTTAGTATCAGTAAATTGACCTCTGAACAGAATAAGCCCAAGCCTCCACCACACAACATCCCAAAACAGGTATGGAACTGTGGCCTTAAAATGCTCTGTGTGAGGGCTGTAACATTTTAATTTACAGAGAAGCAGTGATTGATGGCCTCTCAAAAGCCCCCCTGCTCAATACTTTCTATTTTAACACTGAAAACTCAGAATGACAAAGGGTCAGAACTCACAATAGCACCATTTCCTAGACTCTTGGAGTAAAATTCCCGTCTGCGTTGGAGAATGCAGTGACCTTAGACGACCCAGCCTCCAGCTCTGTGCCTTCACAGGCCCTCCCACTGAATTTCAGCAGGGGTGGGTGGTCTGCCTTGGTCTACTTCTGCAGCAACGTGAATTTTCCCTGGGAAGAGTTAAAAACATGGGTCTTACAAAGTGAAGTTGGCCGCAGGTGAGAGACCTGAGGAAGCCTGTTTCTGGTGGGGAGATGTGACAAGTCTGCAGATGAGGGGACAGAGTCCGGGGACCCTTACCCTTGCCCATCTCGATTCAAGTCAGTAGCAAAACTGCATGCAGAAACATGGCAAGATCAAGGAACACTGAGAGACGGACATCTTCATATAGCAATCCAAACACCAGCGCTCTTGTGGTATCTTTTGTATTCAGGTCCACCAGAGAGTTTGCCCTGGATAATGCTGGGATTTAATAAGCCCTTCTAATGATTATAAAGATTATCCTCTTAAATCTAGACATTTTAAACAACAGAAGATTTGATATCACTATATTTTACATGGCACATATAACCATATAATTACTAGCACTTACACAGTAAATATTGTAAATACAGATTCTTGGAGTTCACTTGGTAATTATACCGATGTTATTCGGCAGAACAAAGATGAAACACTCCCTAAATTGTACTTTGGGGAATTTCATTCCAACCCTTCACTTCATGACAAAAGGATATCCCTCTAATTAAGTAATAATGCTCGGTGGTTACGTGGGCAAAGAGAATCGCAGGGCGACTTCATGGTTAATGTGTGGCCTGTAAAATAAAGTAATACACAGTATTTTCATTTACAAGAGACCATATAAAAATATTTTCCAATTTGGAATTCGAAACATGAAAGCTGGATTTTTTTTTCCTTTGTATAAAAAGAAATGAGATAACAGACTAAAGTTTATTAAGCCTTCTAACAAAAAATATACATATAAGTTTAAGGAATGCAGTGAGCGTCAACTTCCCTTTTTGTCCAGGCTCATGGATGGTGAGCTTGTGCTTTGATCCCAACAAAGATAAATGCACAAAAGTGGAGGAAGATCAGTGCCTGAAACCTGAACTACATGTTATCTCTAAAAATAAGACTAATTTTACAGTAGTGCTTTTAAGAGTGGTGTGTCAGATTTCTGGTTTTTTTTCCTCTTCCGCCTCAGGCGACCGCTGGAGATGAATTCCAGAAGCACCACTTTCTTCTCGAGTGATGTTTATTTAGTGCAATGTCTTCCTTCTCTCTTTCCCTTTTCACGCGCTGGTAGTGGTCTTCTTCCTTCAGGTACCACACGGGAGGCCAGCGGTGCCTCTCAAAGTATTCCTGGTTGTCTGGGGAAGAAAAGATGCAGATGACGATACCTGCTAGGTTCTGTGCTTAGGCTTCTCTGAGACGATTATCATGTGCATCCTCTCAATTAACCAATGGGCAGGGATGCTGAGTAGGGCCAGTGGCAGATTATGACACTAAAGTTTCATAAAAGGTGGAATCACTTGCCTAACATTACACAGCTGGACACAGAGAGCCTGAACCCAGGTCCTTTTGCCTTCCCGGACAAGGGTGAACCAATAATCTCTGCTTGCTCTGCAGCAGGGCACCCTGAACAACCCCTCTCCCACCCATCTCCACACAAATCCCCCTAGCCATGAAGTTCTCCAGAGAGGATTTCCAACATACAATTCCTTGGGTCATGCACGTCACATGAATCTGTGACTGCCATGTGGCCACAAGCAATTCTCCATGAGCTGGGGGCTGTCCGTGTTCCTTCTCAATGGCAGTGAAGGGAAACCCTTCAGTCACAGGTGATGAGAACTGGACAGATGGGGACCACACAGCCTTACCTGCAGATTTTGATTTGATTTCCTTGCGGAACTTCGAACAAACACTGTTGTAGTTGGTGCAGATGTGGTGCAAACACCAGGCGGCCAACTGATGGGCATTGTGAAACTGCAGGGAAGTGACCAAAAGGGGGTCAGACCTCTATTTTCTCAAGTGGGACTACAAAGAAATAAAGTCATGGTAGGGGTCAAAGAAATAAAAGGCCCAGATGACTAATTCAGAAACCTGCTGTTTTGACTAGTGTTTTGACTTTGGCCACGGTTTCCACACCAGCCACATGCAAGTGTTTGGCATCCTCCTCTCACCTCTGGGATATGTGCACTAAAAATAATCACTGTATCAGGAGTTTAAAGTCTGCCTTGCCTCTCTCCCCCTACCCTCACACCTGCCCTCTAATGATAAGTGGTCATGGCCTCTGGAAGGCACCAGCCTGTAGCAGATAGCAGCGATGTCATCTCTGTTTAAGGAAGCCTCGGCAACAGAATCCTCCGCGTCACATGTCAGAGCTCAGCTGGCTGGGGCCAGTGATCTGAAAGAGGAGACTGTGGCATGTGTGACTGTCCTATACCTGTCCTTTTGGTTACATAAGAAGAGCAGGCGATGTGGGCAGGGAGGGAGGGAGCCAGACACTCCATGCACTCTCTCCTTTCTGAGAAGATGCACAGGACAGGACCATGGCAGCTGAGGTATCTGTGTCTGCAAAAGACCTGATACACAAAAATCCATAGTTAACTCCCCATCTTGTCCCCAAATTTGGAAGGTCTCTCACGTCCCTCACTCTTTCTGTCTAGGCCTCTTTCGGACATCCATTCTATTGTTTGTTACTCTTGATGCTTCTTTGAGCAGCTGAACCCCTGAAACCCACAGCATGCTTCCTCTGAGGCCCCTGTCAACGCCCTGAACAGAGGCCAAAAGAAAAGCCAACGTCCCCAGAAACTAATTCAAGAAACTCTCTGCAGATCACAAGCCCGGCAGGACAGACAATTTTAGCCAGTGCGTCCAACGTCTCTTGATAGTAGATTTCTCCCTGAAAGTCACATTAGAGTAGTGCTGTGTTGGAGTTGGCTAGTACCTGCTCAAGAGCGTCACTGGGTGCAGCTCTTTGCTACTCTGAGCTCAGTGACTTTGAGTTGTTAAAAGTTGGGCAGGTGGGGTGTTTACACCATGGAGACTGGAAAGTGCAACAGATCAGGGTCTCTGCTATCCCCAAGCTGATAGTTAAATACTTACCAGTGCATCCCTGGGTTAGAGTCTAACGAATGAGCTAAGATACTGGAGGCTCCATCCTAAATGCCTCCTCCAAGGCTTTTCAGAGCTTAGCAGGAATGATTCTATTTCCTTCCTGGATTATGTGTTGGTCAGGGGAGGGGACAGGGTGAGAACAGAAAGTGAAAAGATAGACACAACTGCTATATTACCTCCATCGGGCTGGCCTATATGAGATTCTGGGTCATTTGATGGCTCTCCAGGAGGAATACTTATGGAGGGGCACAAGTCTTAATTTCTCCCCTAGTCCTGTGTCAAAACACCCCCAAGTTCCAAACGTGGACAGTCAGTGCTGGTTTCACTGCAGTTGATGTCTGCTCTGTTTTAACTTGTAACCTCTCTGAGGCTGTTTTTCACACTGGATTTTAGTCATTTGTGCTTGGGTCTGTTTCTCTCAGGGGCCTATGATGGCCCCAAGCGCAGAGAATCTACATGTCCTTTTATCTAAGGTGGTGCCTGGTAGAAGAGGAGGAAATAACAAATCCTTGTTGCATGTTGAGTCAGGAAGAGCAGGTTGCTGTGAAGTCCTGATCCACATTTTCCCCTCTTAAACATCTCTCAGGGATACAGTCAGAGTGGCCTGAGGAACATGTGATAAAGGCCTGCCTCCTTCTCTTCCTCGGTTGACAAATTCCGATTTGAAGTGCCTGATGTAAGATTTAGTAAACCACTGCCCTAACCAAGACAGGGAACAAAGAAAACCAAATCCAATAGGTCACAGGAAAGTCTGAAGAATTTATCCTTAGTTCCTTCAGAGTGTAAACTCATGGCCTGTAAGTCTAGGTCAGGGATTAGATAACTCCGCCTATGTGCCTTGTATTATGAGAGGATTTCCCCTCTTTGATGCTCTGAAACGTTCTCTCCTAGTTGTTTCTCAAAATAATCAGTAAGGTTGACAGAGGGTGAATTACCATCCCCATTTCCAACCGATGAGGAAATGGAGGCAGCATTTAGCTTTGTGTCTTACATAAATTACATAGAGATAAAGCCAAGACTGATCTCTGACCCTCTCTAGAGGAAGAGGGCAGTGTGTGCTGGGATATGGAATCACAACATCAACAGTAAGGAGTGCTGATGTAAAAAAAAAGGAAAACCAGGAGAGCTGCAGTGAGATGGGAGGCAACCCTGTACTTCATGGAATTCTAGAAACTGTCTGATCTCAGCCAATGCATGTCTGAGAATTCAAAAAAGAGACAAGAGCCTTCCCCTCCCATGCCCTGAGCTGTTCTCCCACACATGAAGCTGCTGCCTCTGGAGGGGCAGGGCGCAAAGGGGCTGGTGTGGGGGCAGGGTCCTTGTTGTTTTTTCAAGTGAAGCCCAGCAGGGTGAACAGTGCATGAAACTTAAAACTCTCAGATCTTTTCTGCTGCACACAGCAGGGGGCTTCTGTGACTCAGTGGTGACATCTTTATTTGTTCAGATGCAACAGTGGAATGTTTTATCAGCGTTAAATGAACTGGTTGAATACACTGAAAAGGTGAAAGACAAATTGCTACAAACCTGGGCCAATTCCAAGTAAGAGAGAACTTCCCCATCAATGCCCACACCACTCATGGCGGCTTTGGTCAGCTCCTGAACGGCGTGCTGTTCTGGGGAGAAGAGGGAGCAGGAGATGTTAGTGCCTGGAGGCTGCCGTCTGGGGTCATCTACGAGGGGAGGAGGTAGGGGGACACAGTTCCATGTGAACTGAATCAAGGGCCCTCTCTGATGTGTGGCCTTTCAGCATGGCGAGTCGTGGCTCGAGTCAGTGCACGGAAGACTCTGGGGACACTTGTTAGCCCTTCTGAAACAGCCCGAGTCCTGCAGACCACCTCTGTCCAGTATGTAACTACTGGCCACCAGAGACTATTTAAACTTAATTAAAGTTAAACAAAATAAAAAACTCAGGTTCTCAGCCCCACAGTAGCCACATTTAAGTGCTCAGTGGTCACGTGTACCGGCCAACGCGGATACAGAAAGTCTCTATGATTGCAGAAAGTTCTGTTTGAGAGTGATGCTCTGGGCAGGCTAGGACCTGCCTAGAATCCTCTAGACTCTTGTATCTTCCTGCTTGATGGTTTCCTCACTCATATCACTCCAATTCTCAATATTCTCAGACTGTGGAGAGGTTACCAGTAATGAGTCCAGATGGGGAATTAAAACTGCTAATGCGTATGTGTGTCTCAGCAGCAGCAGACAAGGGACATATTGTTCAACCTCTTAGTGTGGCCCCCCCACCCCTCCAAAAAAAGGAA